>NW_026975190.1:0-134212 GCF_030014295.1 Loxodonta africana | reverse complement strand
CATAGAGAGCATAGTATTAGAGCTGACCGCCCAATCGGCCCGGGGGGGCGGGCCTTGTCCGTCAGCCATCTTGGGGCGGGCCCGGCAGAAGCAAGTCACCGCTGTCTCCGGGCCTGCCTAGGGCTTTTTCACGGGGCTCCCTTGTGCAGGAGCACCAGGGTGGGCTGTCCGGAGCCACGCGGGGCTCGGGCTTCCTCTGTCCTCGCTGGCCATAAAGGAGCACAGTGGCGGCCCTGGAGGCTAGGCCCTTTTACGCGCGTCAGCCCCAGGCCAGTTGGCATGGCAGCCATCAGAGTCGGCTTCTGGTTCTGAGTCAGCTCCTCAACTGTGGAGCCGGGGTGCCGGGGTGCCGGGGTGCCGGGCCCAGAGATGAGAACACGGCAAAGGAGCCGCCAGGAGTTCCTTCTCCGGGAGCACCCGCAGGACCGCCACACCCCCCGCACCCACAACCTCCTGGCATTCCCGGGCTTCCTCCGAGCACTTCTCCCGGAAGGGCGCCCTTTGGTAGTGCCGGATTCCGCCTGATGGCAGTATGGCTCCATAAATGTCACCCATAACTCTTTCCCTGCCCCCATGCCACGTCCCTCCGCCTTCCGTCGTGAAGAAAAAAAATCAAAAAGAAAGAAAAGAAACCAAAACCACAGTCAGAATACATCGCCAAAACCCATGACACAGAAGAGGAAATGGCCACTGCTCACTCTGCAGACCCCTCAGGTAACCCCGGTCGGACACCTTGCCTCTCTGCTTCCTCCTTGCTTCCCCGGTTTTCCTTGGCTGCTGCTCTTCAAAGTAAAAGGAATAAAAAAATAATACATCCCCAGGCCGTGACTCCAAATCACCGTGTAAAGCCTAGGACCCCTCGGGGACAAGGCAGCGGCCCCAGGGCTGGCCTGCGATTCGCTTGTGGGAGGGCCTCAGCCTCCTCCCCAGGCCTTGAGCCTGGCTGGTGGGAAATGGGAAGAGGCGTGGGAGCAGGGCCAAGAAAGCAGCCAGAAACGGTCAGCCCACCCTGCCGCCAGAGGCCTAGCTCCAGGAGTCTCCCCACGAGGGGCAGCCAAGCAATCCACAAGGCCGGAGGTGGCCAGGCTGGGCTTGCTTTCACCCAAGGACGCGGAGAAGGCCACAAGGCATCCCTGAAATCAAATGGCCAAGGGGGTCCACCCATAGCTGCTTTGCCCAGAATACTCCAGCCACACAGCTGCTGCTTGGGCCTTCCTGTGAACACAGATGCCAGCTTTGATGATCACGCGGGGTCACTACCGTCCGTCCGCTCCACAGCAACGCGGAGACCTAATTCATGGACCGCGGAATGGTTGCATTTCTGTCAGCAAATGCGTCAAGTCTGGGTCCCTACGGTGCTCTCCTGCGTTTGCGTGAGTTTGTGCGTGTGTGTGCTGCGTGTGCTGTGTGTGGGAGCCAGCGTGCTCGGACGAGCACGGATGTGGCAGCAGCTTGTTGGCGACCCCGTTGTCTTGGAATGTAAGGAGGATGAACGGGGACCTTGAACCTTCCCTTTTCTCCTCCTGGGGTGGCCCCGGAAGCAAAGGACCCGGGGGACAGTTCGACGAGGTTCCGTCTGGCTCACACCTGGACGAAAAGAGAGCTTCCCTAGGGAGAAGAACGGCCAGGGAGACAATGCCCAGAGATATTCTGAAGGGGGTGGCTTCAGGTGGGAAGGACATTGAAACATACGGTCATGGTGACCGGGGAAGGAGAAGAGAGAGAACCAACCCCCGAGGTTCGGGTCCCGGGGAATTGAGGAAGGAGGGACGCCCCCTTGCCGCCTTTGTCCTGCAGCTTTGCCTCCGGGTAGTCAGAGTAGAGGAGGGACGGGCCCTCCTTAGAACCAACCCTCTTGCCGCTAAGGAAAGAAAGTGAAATGGGGAGAGGGCGCTAGCATATGGTCACCGTCGGGAAACTCCCAGTGTTCTCGTGGATCGGGCCAGGGCGGTGCGTGAATGGGCCGTAGCATGCGCAGGGCGTGACCGGGAGACACTGCCCACCTCTGGATGGAAGATCATGCCACAAGCGGCCTCCCGTCAGCGGGTTCCCTGCCAGAGCGGGTCAAGGCTTTTGACGGGGCAGCCAGCTTGCGGGGCATGCCGAGGGTGAGAGCAGAGGCCGAACCGCTCCCTGAGTATGTCACCAGCCAACTCCAAAGGGCCAGAGAGCCCAGCAAGGGAGGAAAACAAAGGGTTGGGGCCTGACCTGGAGACGCAAGGACGAGGCAGCTAAGGGACCGGGAGTCCGGGGTCCCGTGGGGGCCTGGAACCACAATGGATGGCAATGAACGGAGGGTTGTAATAGGCAGGACGCTGGATACCCCCGCAGTCAACGCGGGTGCTGTCAGACGGCTGAGCAAACCCCGCCTCCACCGCCACAGACACCCATCCAGGAAGGAAAGGCCTGAAGTAAGGCAAGAGCCTCCGTGCCACCTGGAAAGTACGGTGGCCCGAGGGGACAGCTGGAAACCACCCGTGGCGCCTTTTAGCCTCACAGCCGAGGGAGGGCCCCTCGGCCAGACGAAGAACAGGCCGTTTAGGCAAGGGTTTGAATGATGCCCGGAGAGCCCCCCGTTTGCTTTCCGCGCTGTGCTGTAGTCCCCAGCTGGGAAGAAGGAAGGCTAATCCAGGGGACCACAGGGAAGAAAAAGGAGCAGGGAAGGGCAAGCCCTCGGCCCCTCGGCCGTGCACGGAGATGCGGTGCCTGCATAGACAGGCGGGTGAAAATGTAAGTGTGTACCTCTGTGGGTGAGTACGCACGTAAGCAAGGGCGAATGTAGTTGAAGGTGTGCAGTGTCGGACCCGCTGTCAAACACGGCGACCTCGGAAGCCGAGCTGGGATGCCGGCCCCTGCAGGCCCAATCCGTGCATTTCTCTCTCCCTGTATTTTCTCCAAGCAAGAGTTGGATTTGCCCTTAGTTCTTCCAACCGGGAGAAGCTCCACAGGAGAGGACATGTTCATCAGGACCTCGGTTTTTCTTGCGCAGCCAAGGCTCTTCTCTCTGTGTCTCTCTGTCCGTCTGTCTTTTGTTTTCCCCTCGGGAGACTTGGGGGTTCCTATACCGCCGGAACATGTTGGTGTGGAGCAAAGCGTGCCAAATTCAGTTCCGAGGGCCAACTCGAAGAGCCCGTCGGATTCCTGGAGTGCTAATTGCCGGGACTAGTTGCGGTCTTACAGTTGTCCAACACGGGGCGAGGCTGTGCCTTCCCGAGCACAGTCTAGGCGCCTAGGATTACTTTTCAGAAGGGAAGAGGACGGGAAAGGCGGGAACGGAAACATTTGGGGAATGGCAGAAAGCAGCCGTCCGAGGTACGGCGTGCAATCGGTGTGATTCTTAACATTCCCTCCAGAGGAATCTAAGGCTATCAGAGTTTTGCACGCGAATCTTCTCTAGGTACGCGCCCTTACCCCTAGGTTTGGTCGGTAATTTGGCCTCCAAGATCCCATGCCCCGTCCCCGCCCGCCGAACATTCCGCAGGCAGCAAAGGTAGGTTGAGAAGCAGAGGGAAAGTGGCCTCCATACACTGCCCACAAGCCACGGCAGCCTCCCCAGCGTACGAACACAAAAGGGCCCCTGAAAGATTGAGGATGACCAAGGACGTGCCCCTGGTGTGGCACTGCAGACTGGCCTACCCACGCTGGTGGGCGGAACAACCCCGACCCCATCCAGCGGCTAAACGTCTGCCGGAGTGGGTACACGCACTCTTCCCGAGAGGCCCAGTGGCCCTCCCGGAGGCCCACGTGGGAAAGCCGACCCCAGAAGGCCGGCGCAGGGAACCAACGGGCGCCTGGCTTCCTCTGAGGAAGGGAGGTGGAGGCCTGCAGGGCATCGCGACTCCCCGGCTTGCCCCGTGTCCACAGGATAGGCCAACAATTTCAGGCCCCCTGTTGGACCTGGCTGCCTGGGACCCCATGCTCTCTGACGCCTGTCTCTCCCTCCTCCCCCCAGTGCTCTCCCCAGACAGACAGCCAGCCAGAAGGAGGGACTTGACTCCCGGTTGACCAGCCAACGCAGCCTGGCCCTGGGCCACCCTCTAGTCCTGGACGACAGTCAGGATTCCAAAGTAGCTGGCAGAATTCCGCGTAGGCTGTCTTCGCTCAGCGAAAACCCGCAGCCGGCAAAGAATCACCGAGCGAGGTGGAAGGGACAAAACACAGCCGCCCATGCGGGCTTCCCCGAAGGTGGCCTCCGTGGTGCGGAACCCAGCGTGTTCACCCGAGATGGGAGCAGGTCTGGCAGTTTTTCGATTCCTCCTTTGGCCCAAGAGACTAATGGAGGCAACTCCAGGCAGGGTGGGGGCGGGGAAAGGGGTGACCGGCACGTCTGGAGCCACACTGCCATCAAGCGGAAACCGTTTCTGAAAAGTTCAGGCAGCGGCGACTTGCCATCGGGAAGGCTTGGGGGTCAGCGAGGAGCTGCCTGGCGCACCGGTCTCGGCCTAAGCCAGGGCTGCCCCAAGGGCCGGTCCGCTCGGAGGCCCAGAGGGGAATGACGCCTGCCCGTGGGAGCCGGCGGCGAGACAGCAACCACAGGGAACCCTCCCCCGCCACACCCCCACCCCCACCCCCACCCCCACCCCCGCCCCACCCCCACCCGGGCCAGAGCTGACCGCCCAATCGGCCCGGGGGGGCGGGCCTTGTCCGTCAGCCATCTTGGGGCGGGCCCGGCAGAAGCAAGTCACCGCTGTCTCCGGGGCCTGCCTAGGGCTTTTTCACGGGGCTCCCTTGTGCAGGAGCACCAGGGTGGGCTGTCCGGAGCCACGCGGGGCTCGGGCTTCCTCTGTCCTCGCTGGCCATAAAGGAGCACAGTGGCGGCCCTGGAGGCTAGGCCCTTTAACGCGCGTCAGCCCCAGGCCAGTTGGCATGGCAGCCATCAGAGTCGGCTTCTGGTTCTGAGTCAGCTCCTCAACTGTGGAGCCGGGGTGCCGGGGTGCGGGGTGCCGGGGTGCCGGGCCAGAGATGAGAACACGGCAAAGGAGCCGCCAGGAGTTCCTTCTCCGGGAGCACCCGCAGGACCGCCACACCCCCCGCACCCACAACCTCCTGGCATTCCCGGGCTTCCTCCGAGCACTTCTCCCGGAAGGGCGCCCTTTGGTAGTGCCGGATTCCGCCTGATGGCAGTATGGCTCCATAAATGTCACCCAGAACTCTTTCCCTGCCCCCATGCCACGTCCCTCCGCCCTTCCGTCGTGAAGAAAAAAAAATCAAAAAGAAAGAAAGAAAAGAAACCAAAACCACAGTCAGAATACATCGCCAAAACCCATGACACAGAAGAGGAAATGGCCACTGCTCACTCTGCAGACCCCTCAGGTAACCCCGGTCGGACACCTTGCCTCTCTGCTTCCTCCTTGCTTCCCCGGTTTTCCTTGGCTGCTGCTCTTCAAAGTAAAAGGAATAAAAAAATAATACATCCCCAGGCCGTGACTCCAAATCACCGTGTAAAGCCTAGGACCCCTCGGGGACAAGGCAGCGGCCCAGGGCTGGCCTGCGATTCGCTTGTGGGAGGGCCTCAGCCTCCTCCCCAGGCTTGAGCCTGGCTGGTGGGAAATGGGGAAGAGGCGTGGAGCAGGGCCAAGAAAGCAGCCAGAAACGGTCAGCCCACCCTGCCGCCAGAGGCCCAGCTCCAGGAGTCTCCCACGAGGGGCAGCCAAGCAATCCCACAAGGCCGGAGGTGGCCAGGCTGGGCTTGCTTTCACCCAAGGACGCGGAGAAGGCCACAAGGCATCCCTGAAATCAAATGGCCAAGGGGGTCCACCCATAGCTGCTTTGCCCAGAATACTCCAGCCACACAGCTGCTGCTTGGGCCTTCCTGTGAACACAGATGCCAGCTTTGATGATCACGCGGGTTCACTACCGTCCGTCCGCTCCACAGCAACGCGGAGACCTAATTCATGGACCGCGGAATGGTTGCATTTCTGTCAGCAAATGCGTCAAGTCCTGGGTCCCTACGGTGCTCTCCTGCGTTTGCGTGAGTTTGTGCGTGTGTGTGCTGCGTGTGCTGTGTGTGGGAGCCAGCGTGCTCGGACGAGCACGGATGTGGCAGCAGCTTGTTGGCGACCCCGTTGTCTTGGAATGTAAGGGAGGATGAACGGGGACCTTGAACCTTCCCTTTTCTCCTCCTGGGGTGGGCCCGGGAAGCAAAGGACCCGGGGGACAGTTCGACGAGGTTCCGTCTGGCTCACACCTGGACGAAAAGAGAGCTTCCATAGGGAGAAGAACGGCCAGGGAGACAATGCCCAGAGATATTCTGAAGGGGGTGGCTTCAGGTGGGAAGGACCATTGAAACATACGGTCATGGTGACCGGGGAAGGAGAAGAGAGAGAACCAACCCCCGAGGTTCGGGTCCCGGGGAATTGAGGGAAGGAGGGACGCCCCCTTGCCGCCTTTGTCCTGCAGCTTTGCCTCCGGGTAGTCAGAGTAGAGGAGGGACGGGCCCTCCTTAGAACCAACCCTCTTGCCGCTAAGGAAAGAAAGTGAAATGGGGAGAGGGCGCTAGCATATGGTCACCGTCGGGAAACTCCCAGTGTTCTCGTGGATCGGGCCAGGGGCGGTGCGTGAATGGGCCGTAGCATGCGCAGGGCGTGACCGGGAGACACTGCCCACCTCTGGATGGAAGATCATGCCACCAAGCGGCCTCCCGTCAGCGGGTTTCCCTGCCAGAGCGGGGTCAAGGCTTTTGACGGGGCAGCCAGCTTGCGGGGCATGCCGAGGGTGAGAGCAGAGGCCGAACCGCTCCCTGAGTATGTCACCAGCCAACTCCAAAGGGCCAGAGAGCCCAGCAAGGGAGGAAAACAAAGGGTTGGGGGCCTGACCTGGAGACGCAAGGACGAGGCAGCTAAGGGACCGGAGTCCGGGGTCCCGTGGGGGCCTGGAACCACAATGGATGGCAATGAACGGAGGGTTGTAATAGGCAGGACGCTGGATACCCCCGCAGTCAACGCGGGTGCTGTCAGACGGCTGAGCAAACCCCGCCTCCACCGCCACAGACACCCATCCAGGAAGGAAAGGCCTGAAGTAAGGCAAGAGCCTCCGTGCCACCTGGAAAGTACGGTGGCCCGAGGGGACAGCTGGAAACCACCCGTGGCGCCTTTTAGCCTCACAGCCGAGGGAGGGCCCCTCGGCCCAGACGAAGAACAGGCCGTTTAGGCAAGGGTTTGAATGATGCCCGGAGAGCCCCCGTTTGCTTTCCGCGCTGTGCTGTAGTCCCCAGCTGGGAAGAAGGAAGGCTAATCCAGGGGGACCACAGGGAAGAAAAAGGAGCAGGGAAGGGCAAGCCCTCGGCCCCCTCGGCCGTGCACGGAGATGCGGTGCCTGCATAGACAGGCGGGTGAAAATGTAAGTGTGTACCTCTGTGGGTGAGTACGCACGTAAGCAAGGGCGAATGTAGTTGAAGGTGTGCAGTGTCGGACCCCGCTGTCAACACGGCGACCTCGGAAGCCGAGCTGGGATGCCGGCCCCTGCAGGCCCAATCCGTGCATTTCTCTCTCCCTGTATTTTCTCCAAGCAAGAGTTGGATTTGCCCTTAGTTCTTCCAACCGGGAGAAGCTCCACAGGAGAGGACATGTTCATCAGGACCTCGGTTTTTTCTTGCGCAGCCAAGGGCTCTTCTCTCTGTGTCTCTCTGTCCGTCTGTCTTTTGTTTTCCCCTCGGAGACTTGGGGGTTCCTATACCGCCCGGAACATGTTGGTGTGGAGCAAAGCGTGCCAAATTCAGTTCGAGGGCCAACTCGAAGAGCCCGTCGGATTCCTGGGAGTGCTAATTGCCGGGACTAGTTGCGGTCTTACAGTTGTCCAACACGGGGCGAGGCTGTGCCTTCCCGAGCACAGTCTAGGCGCCTAGGATTACTTTTCAGAAGGGAAGAGGACGGGAAAGGCGGGAAAGGAAACATTTGGGGAATGGCAGAAAGCAGCCGTCCCGAGGTACGGCGTGCAATCGGTGTGATTCTTAACATTCCCTCCAGAGGAATCTAAGGCTATCAGAGTTTTGCACGCGAATCTTCTCTAGGTACGCGCCCTTACCCCTAGGTTTGGTCGGTAATTTGGCCTCCAAGATCCCATGCCCCGTCCCCGCCCGCCGAACATTCCGCAGGCAGCAAAGGTAGGTTGAGAAGCAGAGGGAAAGTGGCCTCCATACACTGCCCACAAGCCACGGCAGCCTCCCCAGCGTACGAACACAAAAGGGCCCCTGAAAGATTGAGGATGACCAAGGACGTGCCCCTGGTGTGGCACTGCAGACTGCCTACCCACGCTGGTGGGCGGAACAACCCCGACCCCATCCAGCGGCTAAGCGTCTGCCGGAGTGGGTACACGCACTCTTCCCGAGAGGCCCAGTGGCCCTCCCGGAGGCCCACGTGGGAAAGCCGACCCCAGAAGGCCGGCGCAGGGAACCAACGGGCGCCTGGCTTCCTCTGAGGAAGGGAGGTGGAGGCCTGCAGGGCATCGCGACTCCCCGGCTTGCCCCGTGTCCACAGGATAGGCCAACAATTTCAGGCCCCCTGTTGGACCTGGCTGCCTGGGACCCCATGCTCTCTGACGCCTGTCTCTCCCTCCTCCCCCAGTGCTCTCCCCAGACAGACAGCCAGCCAGAAGGAGGGACTTGACTCCGGTTGACCAGCCAACGCAGCCTGGCCCTGGGCCACCCTCTAGTCCTGGACGACAGTCAGGATTTCCAAAGTAGCTGGCAGAATTCCGCGTAGGCTGTCTTCGCTCAGCGAAAACCCGCAGCCGGCAAAGAATCACCGAGCGAGGTGGAAGGGACAAAACACAGCCGCCCATGCGGGCTTCCCCGAAGGTGGCCTCCGTGTGCGGAACCCAGCGTGTTCACCCGAGATGGAGCAGGCTGGCAGTTTTTCGATTCCTCCTTTGGCCCAAGAGACTAATGGAGGCAACTCCAGGCAGGGTGGGGGCGGGGAAAGGGGTGACCGGCACGTCTGGAGCCACACTGCCATCAAAGCGGAAACCGTTTCTGAAAAGTTCAGGCAGCGGCGACTTGCCATCGGGAAGGCTTGGGGGTCAGCGAGGAGCTGCCTGGCGCACCGGTCTCGGCCTAAGCCAGGGCTGCCCCAAGGGCCGGTCCGCTCGGAGGCCCAGAGGGAATGACGCCTGCCCGTGGGAGCCGGCGGCGAGACAGCAACCACAGGGGAACCCTCCCCCGCCACACCCCCACCCCCACCCCCACCCCCACCCCCGCCCCACCCCCACCCGGGAGAGAGCTGACCGCCCAATCGGCCCGGGGGGGCGGGCCTTGTCCGTCAGCCATCTTGGGCGGGCCCGGCAGAAGCAAGTCACCGCTGTCTCCGGGGCCTGCCTAGGGCTTTTTCACGGGGCTCCCTTGTGCAGGAGCACCAGGGTGGGCTGTCCGGAGCCACGCGGGGCTCGGGCTTCCTCTGTCCTCGCTGGCCATAAAGGAGCACAGTGGCGGCCCTGGAGGCTAGGCCCTTTTACGCGCGTCAGCCCCAGGCCAGTTGGCATGGCAGCCATCAGAGTCGGCTTCTGGTTCTGAGTCAGCTCCTCAACTGTGGAGCCGGGGTGCCGGGGTGCCGGGTGCCGGGGTGCCGGGCCCAGAGATGAGAACACGGCAAAGGAGCCGCCAGGAGTTCCTTCTCCGGGAGCACCCGCAGGACCGCCACACCCCCCGCACCCACAACCTCCTGGCATTCCCGGGCTTCCTCCGAGCACTTCTCCCGGAAGGGCGCCCTTTGGTAGTGCCGGATTCCGCCTGATGGCAGTATGGCTCCATAAATGTCACCCATAACTCTTTCCCTGCCCCCATGCCACGTCCCTCCGCCCTTCCGTCGTGAAGAAAAAAAAATCAAAAAGAAAGAAAAGAAACCAAAACCACAGTCAGAATACATCGCCAAAACCCATGACACAGAAGAGGAAATGGCCACTGCTCACTCTGCAGACCCCTCAGGTAACCCGGTCGGACACCTTGCCTCTCTGCTTCCTCCTTGCTTCCCCGGTTTTCCTTGGCTGCTGCTCTTCAAAGTAAAAGGAATAAAAAAATAATACATCCCCAGGCCGTGACTCCAAATCACCGTGTAAAGCCTAGGGACCCCTCGGGGACAAGGCAGCGGCCCCAGGGCTGGCCTGCGATTCGCTTGTGGGAGGGCCTCAGCCTCCTCCCCAGGCCTTGAGCCTGGCTGGTGGGAAATGGGGAAGAGGCGTGGGAGCAGGGCCAAGAAAGCAGCCAGAAACGGTCAGCCCACCCTGCCGCCAGAGGCCTAGCTCCAGGAGTCTCCCCACGAGGGGCAGCCAAGCAATCCACAAGGCCGAGGTGGCCAGGCTGGGCTTGCTTTCACCCAAGGACGCGGAGAAGGCCACAAGGCATCCCTGAAATCAAATGGCCAAGGGGGTCCACCCATAGCTGCTTTGCCCAGAATACTCCAGCCACACAGCTGCTGCTTGGCCTTCCTGTGAACACAGATGCCAGCTTTGATGATCACGCGGGGTTCACTACCGTCCGTCCGCTCCACAGCAACGCGGAGACCTAATTCATGGACCGCGGAATGGTTGCATTTCTGTCAGCAAATGCGTCAAGTCCTGGGTCCCTACGGTGCTCTCCTGCGTTTGCGTGAGTTTGTGCGTGTGTGTGCTGCGTGTGCTGTGTGTGGGAGCCAGCGTGCTCGGACGAGCACGGATGTGGCAGCAAGCTTGTTGGCGACCCGTTGTCTTGGAATGTAAGGGAGGATGAACGGGGACCTTGAACCTTCCCTTTTCTCCTCCTGGGGTGGGCCCGGGAAGCAAAGGACCCGGGGGACAGTTCGACGAGGTTCCGTCTGGCTCACACCTGGACGAAAAGAGAGCTTCCCTAGGGAGAAGAACGGCCAGGGAGACAATGCCCAGAGATATTCTGAAGGGGGTGGCTTCAGGTGGGAAGGACATTGAAACATACGGTCATGGTGACCGGGGAAGGAGAAGAGAGAGAACCAACCCCGAGGTTCGGGTCCCGGGGAATTGAGGGAAGGAGGGACGCCCCCTTGCCGCCTTTGTCCTGCAGCTTTGCCTCCGGGTAGTCAGAGTAGAGGAGGGACGGGCCCTCCTTAGAACCAACCCTCTTGCCGCTAAGGAAAGAAAGTGAAATGGGGAGAGGGCGCTAGCATATGGTCACCGTCGGGAAACTCCCAGTGTTCTCGTGGATCGGGCCAGGGGCGGTGCGTGAATGGGCCGTAGCATGCGCAGGGCGTGACCGGGAGACACTGCCCACCTCTGGATGGAAGATCATGCCACCAAGCGGCCTCCCGTCAGCGGTTTCCCTGCCAGAGCGGGGTCAAGGCTTTTGACGGGGGCAGCCAGCTTGCGGGGCATGCCGAGGGTGAGAGCAGAGGCCGAACCGCTCCCTGAGTATGTCACCAGCCAACTCCAAAGGGCCAGAGAGCCCAGCAAGGGAGGAAAACAAAGGGTTGGGGGCCTGACCTGGAGACGCAAGGACGAGGCAGCTAAGGGACCGGAGTCCGGGGTCCCGTGGGGGCCTGGAACCACAATGGATGGCAATGAACGGAGGGTTGTAATAGGCAGGACGCTGGATACCCCCGCAGTCAACGCGGGTGCTGTCAGACGCTGAGCAAACCCCGCCTCCACCGCCACAGACACCCATCCAGGAAGGAAAGGCCTGAAGTAAGGCAAGAGCCTCCGTGCCACCTGGAAAGTACGGTGGCCCGAGGGGACAGCTGGAAACCACCCGTGGCGCCTTTTAGCCTCACAGCCGAGGGAGGGCCCCTCGGCCCAGACGAAGAACAGGCCGTTTAGGCAAGGGTTTGAATGATGCCCGGAGAGCCCCCCGTTTGCTTTCCGCGCTGTGCTGTAGTCCCCAGCTGGGAAGAAGGAAGGCTAATCCAGGGGGACCACAGGGAAGAAAAAGGAGCAGGGAAGGGCAAGCCCTCGGCCCCCTCGGCCGTGCACGGAGATGCGGTGCCTGCATAGACAGGCGGGTGAAAATGTAAGTGTGTACCTCTGTGGGTGAGTACGCACGTAAGCAAGGGCGAATGTAGTTGAAGGTGTGCAGTGTCGGACCCCGCTGTCAAACACGGCGACCTCGGAAGCCGAGCTGGGATGCCGGCCCCTGCAGGCCCAATCCGTGCATTTCTCTCTCCCTGTATTTTCTCCAAGCAAGAGTTGGATTTGCCCTTAGTTCTTCCAACCGGGAGAAGCTCCACAGGAGAGGACATGTTCATCAGGACCTCGGTTTTTCTTGCGCAGCCAAGGGCTCTTCTCTCTGTGTCTCTCTGTCCGTCTGTCTTTTGTTTTCCCCTCGGGAGACTTGGGGGTTCCTATACCGCCCGGAACATGTTGGTGTGGAGCAAAGCGTGCCAAATTCAGTTCCGAGGGCCAACTCGAAGAGCCCGTCGGATTCCTGGGAGTGCTAATTGCCGGGACTAGTTGCGGTCTTACAGTTGTCCAACACGGGGCGAGGCTGTGCCTTCCCGAGCACAGTCTAGGCGCCTAGGATTACTTTTCAGAAGGGAAGAGGACGGGAAAGGCGGGAACGGAAACATTTGGGGAATGGCAGAAAGCAGCCGTCCCGAGGTACGGCGTGCAATCGGTGTGATTCTTAACATTCCCTCCAGAGGAATCTAAGGCTATCAGAGTTTTGCACGCGAATCTTCTCTAGGTACGCGCCCTTACCCCTAGGTTTGGTCGGTAATTTGGCCTCCAAGATCCCATGCCCCGTCCCCGCCCGCCGAACATTCCGCAGGCAGCAAAGGTAGGTTGAGAAGCAGAGGGAAAGTGGCCTCCATACACTGCCCACAAGCCACGGCAGCCTCCCCAGCGTACGAACACAAAAGGGCCCCTGAAAGATTGAGGATGACCAAGGACGTGCCCCTGGTGTGGCACTGCAGACTGGCCTACCCACGCTGGTGGGCGGAACAACCCCGACCCCATCCAGCGGCTAAACGTCTGCCGGAGTGGGTACACGCACTCTTCCCGAGAGGCCCAGTGGCCCTCCCGGAGGCCCACGTGGGAAAGCCGACCCCAGAAGGCCGGCGCAGGGAACCAACGGGCGCCTGGCTTCCTCTGAGGAAGGGAGGTGGAGGCCTGCAGGGCATCGCGACTCCCCGGCTTGCCCCGTGTCCACAGGATAGGCCAACAATTTCAGGCCCCCTGTTGGACCTGGCTGCCTGGGACCCCATGCTCTCTGACGCCTGTCTCTCCCTCCTCCCCCCAGTGCTCTCCCCAGACAGACAGCCAGCCAGAAGGAGGGACTTGACTCCCGGTTGACCAGCCAACGCAGCCTGGCCCTGGGCCACCCTCTAGTCCTGGACGACAGTCAGGATTTCCAAAGTAGCTGGCAGAATTCCGCGTAGGCTGTCTTCGCTCAGCGAAAACCCGCAGCCGGCAAAGAATCACCGAGCGAGGTGGAAGGGACAAAACACAGCCGCCCATGCGGGCTTCCCCGAAGGTGGCCTCCGTGGTGCGGAACCCAGCGTGTTCACCCGAGATGGGAGCAGGCTGGCAGTTTTTCGATTCCTCCTTTGGCCCAAGAGACTAATGGAGGCAACTCCAGGCAGGGTGGGGGCGGGGAAAGGGGTGACCGGCACGTCTGGAGCCACACTGCCATCAAGCGGAAACCGTTTCTGAAAAGTTCAGGCAGCGGCGACTTGCCATCGGGAAGGCTTGGGGGTCAGCGAGGAGCTGCCTGGCGCACCGGTCTCGGCCTAAGCCAGGGCTGCCCCAAGGGCCGGTCCGCTCGGAGGCCCAGAGGGGAATGACGCCTGCCCGTGGGAGCCGGCGGCGAGACAGCAACCACAGGGGAACCCTCCCCCGCCACACCCCCATCCCCACCCCCACCCCCACCCCCGCCCCACCCCCACCCGGGAGAGAGCTGACCGCCCAATCGGCCCGGGGGGGCGGGCCTTGTCCGTCAGCCATCTTGGGGCGGGCCCGGCAGAAGCAAGTCACCGCTGTCTCCGGGGCCTGCCTAGGGCTTTTTCACGGGGCTCCCTTGTGCAGGAGCACCAGGGTGGGCTGTCCGGAGCCACGCGGGGCTCGGGCTTCCTCTGTCCTCGCTGGCCATAAAGGAGCACAGTGGCGGCCCTGGAGGCTAGGCCCTTTTACGCGCGTCAGCCCCAGGCCAGTTGGCATGGCAGCCATCAGAGTCGGCTTCTGGTTCTGAGTCAGCTCCTCAACTGTGGAGCCGGGGTGCCGGGGTGCCGGGGTGCCGGGGTGCCGGGCCCAGAGATGAGAACACGGCAAAGGAGCCGCCAGGAGTTCCTTCTCCGGGAGCACCCGCAGGACCGCCACACCCCCCGCACCCACAACCTCCTGGCATTCCCGGGCTTCCTCCGAGCACTTCTCCCGGAAGGGCGCCCTTTGGTAGTGCCGGATTCCGCCTGATGGCAGTATGGCTCCATAAATGTCACCCAGAACTCTTTCCCTGCCCCCATGCCACGTCCCTCCGCCCTTCCGTCGTGAAGAAAAAAAAATCAAAAAGAAAGAAAAGAAACCAAAACCACAGTCAGAATACATCGCCAAAACCCATGACACAGAAGAGGAAATGGCCACTGCTCACTCTGCAGACCCCTCAGGTAACCCCGGTCGGACACCTTGCCTCTCTGCTTCCTCCTTGCTTCCCCGGTTTTCCTTGGCTGCTGCTCTTCAAAGTAAAAGGAATAAAAAAATAATACATCCCCAGGCCGTGACTCCAAATCACCGTGTAAAGCCTAGGACCCCTCGGGGACAAGGCAGCGGCCCCAGGGCTGGCCTGCGATTCGCTTGTGGGAGGGCCTCAGCCTCCTCCCCAGGCCTTGAGCCTGGCTGGTGAGAAATGGGGAAGAGGCGTGGGAGCAGGGCCAAGAAAGCAGCCAGAAACGGTCAGCCCACCCTGCCGCCAGAGGCCCAGCTCCAGGAGTCTCCCCACGAGGGGCAGCCAAGCAATCCCACAAGGCCGGAGGTGGCCAGGCTGGGCTTGCTTTCACCCAAGGACGCGGAGAAGGCCACAAGGCATCCCTGAAATCAAATGGCCAAGGGGGTCCACCCATAGCTGCTTTGCCCAGAATACTCCAGCCACACAGCTGCTGCTTGGGCCTTCCTGTGAACACAGATGCCAGCTTTGATGATCACGCGGGGTTCACTACCGTCCGTCCGCTCCACAGCAACGCGGAGACCTAATTCATGGACCGCGGAATGGTTGCATTTCTGTCAGCAAATGCGTCAAGTCCTGGGTCCCTACGGTGCTCTCCTGCGTTTGCGTGAGTTTGTGCGTGTGTGTGCTGCGTGTGCTGTGTGTGGGAGCCAGCGTGCTCGGACGAGCACGGATGTGGCAGCAGCTTGTTGGCGACCCCGTTGTCTTGGAATGTAAGGGAGGATGAACGGGGACCTTGAACCTTCCCTTTTCTCCTCCTGGGGTGGGCCCGGGAAGCAAAGGACCCGGGGGACAGTTCGACGAGGTTCCGTCTGGCTCACACCTGGACGAAAAGAGAGCTTCCCTAGGGAGAAGAACGGCCAGGGAGACAATGCCCAGAGATATTCTGAAGGGGGTGGCTTCAGGTGGGAAGGACATTGAAACATACGGTCATGGTGACCGGGGAAGGAGAAGAGAGAGAACCAACCCCCGAGGTTCGGGTCCCGGGGAATTGAGGGAAGGAGGGACGCCCCCTTGCCGCCTTTGTCCTGCAGCTTTGCCTCCGGGTAGTCAGAGTAGAGGAGGGACGGGCCCTCCTTAGAACCAACCCTCTTGCCGCTAAGGAAAGAAAGTGAAATGGGGAGAGGGCGCTAGCATATGGTCACCGTCGGGAAACTCCCAGTGTTCTCGTGGATCGGGCCAGGGGCGGTGCGTGAATGGGCCGTAGCATGCGCAGGGCGTGACCGGGAGACACTGCCCACCTCTGGATGGAAGATCATGCCACCAAGCGGCCTCCCGTCAGCGGGTTTCCCTGCCAGAGCGGGGTCAAGGCTTTTGACGGGGCAGCCAGCTTGCGGGGCATGCCGAGGGTGAGAGCAGAGGCCGAACCGCTCCCTGAGTATGTCACCAGCCAACTCCAAAGGGCCAGAGAGCCCAGCAAGGGAGGAAAACAAAGGGTTGGGGGCCTGACCTGGAGACGCAAGGACGAGGCAGCTAAGGGACCGGAGTCCGGGGTCCCGTGGGGGCCTGGAACCACAATGGATGGCAATGAACGGAGGGTTGTAATAGGCAGGACGCTGGATACCCCCGCAGTCAACGCGGGTGCTGTCAGACGGCTGAGCAAACCCCGCCTCCACCGCCACAGACACCCATCCAGGAAGGAAAGGCCTGAAGTAAGGCAAGAGCCTCCGTGCCACCTGGAAAGTACGGTGGCCCGAGGGGACAGCTGGAAACCACCCGTGGCGCCTTTTAGCCTCACAGCCGAGGGAGGGCCCCTCGGCCCAGACGAAGAACAGGCCGTTTAGGCAAGGGTTTGAATGATGCCCGGAGAGCCCCCCGTTTGCTTTCCGCGCTGTGCTGTAGTCCCCAGCTGGGAAGAAGGAAGGCTAATCCAGGGGGACCACAGGGAAGAAAAAGGAGCAGGGAAGGGCAAGCCCTCGGCCCCCTCGGCCGTGCACGGAGATGCGGTGCCTGCATAGACAGGCGGGTGAAAATGTAAGTGTGTACCTCTGTGGGTGAGTACGCACGTAAGCAAGGGCGAATGTAGTTGAAGGTGTGCAGTGTCGGACCCCGCTGTCAAACACGGCGACCTCGGAAGCCGAGCTGGGATGCCGGCCCCTGCAGGCCCAATCCGTGCATTTCTCTCTCCCTGTATTTTCTCCAAGCAAGAGTTGGATTTGCCCTTAGTTCTTCCAACCGGGAGAAGCTCCACAGGAGAGGACATGTTCATCAGGACCTCGGTTTTTCTTGCGCAGCCAAGGGCTCTTCTCTCTGTGTCTCTCTGTCCGTCTGTCTTTTGTTTTCCCCTCGGGAGACTTGGGGGTTCCTATACCGCCCGGAACATGTTGGTGTGGAGCAAAGCGTGCCAAATTCAGTTCCGAGGGCCAACTCGAAGAGCCCGTCGGATTCCTGGGAGTGCTAATTGCCGGGACTAGTTGCGGTCTTACAGTTGTCCAACACGGGGCGAGGCTGTGCCTTCCCGAGCACAGTCTAGGCGCCTAGGATTACTTTTCAGAAGGGAAGAGGACGGGAAAGGCGGGAAAGGAAACATTTGGGGAATGGCAGAAAGCAGCCGTCCCGAGGTACGGCGTGCAATCGGTGTGATTCTTAACATTCCCTCCAGAGGAATCTAAGGCTATCAGAGTTTTGCACGCGAATCTTCTCTAGGTACGCGCCCTTACCCCTAGGTTTGGTCGGTAATTTGGCCTCCAAGATCCCATGCCCCGTCCCCGCCCGCCGAACATTCCGCAGGCAGCAAAGGTAGGTTGAGAAGCAGAGGGAAAGTGGCCTCCATACACTGCCCACAAGCCACGGCAGCCTCCCCAGCGTACGAACACAAAAGGGCCCCTGAAAGATTGAGGATGACCAAGGACGTGCCCCTGGTGTGGCACTGCAGACTGGCCTACCCACGCTGGTGGGCGGAACAACCCCGACCCCATCCAGCGGCTAAGCGTCTGCCGGAGTGGGTACACGCACTCTTCCCGAGAGGCCCAGTGGCCCTCCCGGAGGCCCACGTGGGAAAGCCGACCCCAGAAGGCCGGCGCAGGGAACCAACGGGCGCCTGGCTTCCTCTGAGGAAGGGAGGTGGAGGCCTGCAGGGCATCGCGACTCCCCGGCTTGCCCCGTGTCCACAGGATAGGCCAACAATTTCAGGCCCCCTGTTGGACCTGGCTGCCTGGGACCCCATGCTCTCTGACGCCTGTCTCTCCCTCCTCCCCCCAGTGCTCTCCCCAGACAGACAGCCAGCCAGAAGGAGGGACTTGACTCCCGGTTGACCAGCCAACGCAGCCTGGCCCTGGGCCACCCTCTAGTCCTGGACGACAGTCAGGATTTCCAAAGTAGCTGGCAGAATTCCGCGTAGGCTGTCTTCGCTCAGCGAAAACCCGCAGCCGGCAAAGAATCACCGAGCGAGGTGGAAGGGACAAAACACAGCCGCCCATGCGGGCTTCCCCGAAGGTGGCCTCCGTGGTGCGGAACCCAGCGTGTTCACCCGAGATGGGAGCAGGCTGGCAGTTTTTCGATTCCTCCTTTGGCCCAAGAGACTAATGGAGGCAACTCCAGGCAGGGTGGGGGCGGGGAAAGGGGTGACCGGCACGTCTGGAGCCACACTGCCATCAAGCGGAAACCGTTTCTGAAAAGTTCAGGCAGCGGCGACTTGCCATCGGGAAGGCTTGGGGGTCAGCGAGGAGCTGCCTGGCGCACCGGTCTCGGCCTAAGCCAGGGCTGCCCCAAGGGCCGGTCCGCTCGGAGGCCCAGAGGGGAATGACGCCTGCCCGTGGGAGCCGGCGGCGAGACAGCAACCACAGGGGAACCCTCCCCCGCCACACCCCCACCCCCACCCCCACCCCCACCCCCGCCCCACCCCCACCCGGGAGAGAGCTGACCGCCCAATCGGCCCGGGGGGGCGGGCCTTGTCCGTCAGCCATCTTGGGGCGGGCCCGGCAGAAGCAAGTCACCGCTGTCTCCGGGGCCTGCCTAGGGCTTTTTCACGGGGCTCCCTTGTGCAGGAGCACCAGGGTGGGCTGTCCGGAGCCACGCGGGGCTCGGGCTTCCTCTGTCCTCGCTGGCCATAAAGGAGCACAGTGGCGGCCCTGGAGGCTAGGCCCTTTTACGCGCGTCAGCCCCAGGCCAGTTGGCATGGCAGCCATCAGAGTCGGCTTCTGGTTCTGAGTCAGCTCCTCAACTGTGGAGCCGGGGTGCCGGGGTGCCGGGGTGCCGGGGTGCCGGGCCCAGAGATGAGAACACGGCAAAGGAGCCGCCAGGAGTTCCTTCTCCGGGAGCACCCGCAGGACCGCCACACCCCCCGCACCCACAACCTCCTGGCATTCCCGGGCTTCCTCCGAGCACTTCTCCCGGAAGGGCGCCCTTTGGTAGTGCCGGATTCCGCCTGATGGCAGTATGGCTCCATAAATGTCACCCAGAACTCTTTCCCTGCCCCCATGCCACGTCCCTCCGCCCTTCCGTCGTGAAGAAAAAAAAATCAAAAAGAAAGAAAAGAAACCAAAACCACAGTCAGAATACATCGCCAAAACCCATGACACAGAAGAGGAAATGGCCACTGCTCACTCTGCAGACCCCTCAGGTAACCCCGGTCGGACACCTTGCCTCTCTGCTTCCTCCTTGCTTCCCCGGTTTTCCTTGGCTGCTGCTCTTCAAAGTAAAAGGAATAAAAAAATAATACATCCCCAGGCCGTGACTCCAAATCACCGTGTAAAGCCTAGGACCCCTCGGGGACAAGGCAGCGGCCCCAGGGCTGGCCTGCGATTCGCTTGTGGGAGGGCCTCAGCCTCCTCCCCAGGCCTTGAGCCTGGCTGGTGAGAAATGGGGAAGAGGCGTGGGAGCAGGGCCAAGAAAGCAGCCAGAAACGGTCAGCCCACCCTGCCGCCAGAGGCCCAGCTCCAGGAGTCTCCCCACGAGGGGCAGCCAAGCAATCCCACAAGGCCGGAGGTGGCCAGGCTGGGCTTGCTTTCACCCAAGGACGCGGAGAAGGCCACAAGGCATCCCTGAAATCAAATGGCCAAGGGGGTCCACCCATAGCTGCTTTGCCCAGAATACTCCAGCCACACAGCTGCTGCTTGGGCCTTCCTGTGAACACAGATGCCAGCTTTGATGATCACGCGGGGTTCACTACCGTCCGTCCGCTCCACAGCAACGCGGAGACCTAATTCATGGACCGCGGAATGGTTGCATTTCTGTCAGCAAATGCGTCAAGTCCTGGGTCCCTACGGTGCTCTCCTGCGTTTGCGTGAGTTTGTGCGTGTGTGTGCTGCGTGTGCTGTGTGTGGGAGCCAGCGTGCTCGGACGAGCACGGATGTGGCAGCAGCTTGTTGGCGACCCCGTTGTCTTGGAATGTAAGGGAGGATGAACGGGGACCTTGAACCTTCCCTTTTCTCCTCCTGGGGTGGGCCCGGGAAGCAAAGGACCCGGGGGACAGTTCGACGAGGTTCCGTCTGGCTCACACCTGGACGAAAAGAGAGCTTCCCTAGGGAGAAGAACGGCCAGGGAGACAATGCCCAGAGATATTCTGAAGGGGGTGGCTTCAGGTGGGAAGGACATTGAAACATACGGTCATGGTGACCGGGGAAGGAGAAGAGAGAGAACCAACCCCCGAGGTTCGGGTCCCGGGGAATTGAGGGAAGGAGGGACGCCCCCTTGCCGCCTTTGTCCTGCAGCTTTGCCTCCGGGTAGTCAGAGTAGAGGAGGGACGGGCCCTCCTTAGAACCAACCCTCTTGCCGCTAAGGAAAGAAAGTGAAATGGGGAGAGGGCGCTAGCATATGGTCACCGTCGGGAAACTCCCAGTGTTCTCGTGGATCGGGCCAGGGGCGGTGCGTGAATGGGCCGTAGCATGCGCAGGGCGTGACCGGGAGACACTGCCCACCTCTGGATGGAAGATCATGCCACCAAGCGGCCTCCCGTCAGCGGGTTTCCCTGCCAGAGCGGGGTCAAGGCTTTTGACGGGGCAGCCAGCTTGCGGGGCATGCCGAGGGTGAGAGCAGAGGCCGAACCGCTCCCTGAGTATGTCACCAGCCAACTCCAAAGGGCCAGAGAGCCCAGCAAGGGAGGAAAACAAAGGGTTGGGGGCCTGACCTGGAGACGCAAGGACGAGGCAGCTAAGGGACCGGAGTCCGGGGTCCCGTGGGGGCCTGGAACCACAATGGATGGCAATGAACGGAGGGTTGTAATAGGCAGGACGCTGGATACCCCCGCAGTCAACGCGGGTGCTGTCAGACGGCTGAGCAAACCCCGCCTCCACCGCCACAGACACCCATCCAGGAAGGAAAGGCCTGAAGTAAGGCAAGAGCCTCCGTGCCACCTGGAAAGTACGGTGGCCCGAGGGGACAGCTGGAAACCACCCGTGGCGCCTTTTAGCCTCACAGCCGAGGGAGGGCCCCTCGGCCCAGACGAAGAACAGGCCGTTTAGGCAAGGGTTTGAATGATGCCCGGAGAGCCCCCCGTTTGCTTTCCGCGCTGTGCTGTAGTCCCCAGCTGGGAAGAAGGAAGGCTAATCCAGGGGGACCACAGGGAAGAAAAAGGAGCAGGGAAGGGCAAGCCCTCGGCCCCCTCGGCCGTGCACGGAGATGCGGTGCCTGCATAGACAGGCGGGTGAAAATGTAAGTGTGTACCTCTGTGGGTGAGTACGCACGTAAGCAAGGGCGAATGTAGTTGAAGGTGTGCAGTGTCGGACCCCGCTGTCAAACACGGCGACCTCGGAAGCCGAGCTGGGATGCCGGCCCCTGCAGGCCCAATCCGTGCATTTCTCTCTCCCTGTATTTTCTCCAAGCAAGAGTTGGATTTGCCCTTAGTTCTTCCAACCGGGAGAAGCTCCACAGGAGAGGACATGTTCATCAGGACCTCGGTTTTTCTTGCGCAGCCAAGGGCTCTTCTCTCTGTGTCTCTCTGTCCGTCTGTCTTTTGTTTTCCCCTCGGGAGACTTGGGGGTTCCTATACCGCCCGGAACATGTTGGTGTGGAGCAAAGCGTGCCAAATTCAGTTCCGAGGGCCAACTCGAAGAGCCCGTCGGATTCCTGGGAGTGCTAATTGCCGGGACTAGTTGCGGTCTTACAGTTGTCCAACACGGGGCGAGGCTGTGCCTTCCCGAGCACAGTCTAGGCGCCTAGGATTACTTTTCAGAAGGGAAGAGGACGGGAAAGGCGGGAACGGAAACATTTGGGGAATGGCAGAAAGCAGCCGTCCCGAGGTACGGCGTGCAATCGGTGTGATTCTTAACATTCCCTCCAGAGGAATCTAAGGCTATCAGAGTTTTGCACGCGAATCTTCTCTAGGTACGCGCCCTTACCCCTAGGTTTGGTCGGTAATTTGGCCTCCAAGATCCCATGCCCCGTCCCCGCCCGCCGAACATTCCGCAGGCAGCAAAGGTAGGTTGAGAAGCAGAGGGAAAGTGGCCTCCATACACTGCCCACAAGCCACGGCAGCCTCCCCAGCGTACGAACACAAAAGGGCCCCTGAAAGATTGAGGATGACCAAGGACGTGCCCCTGGTGTGGCACTGCAGACTGGCCTACCCACGCTGGTGGGCGGAACAACCCCGACCCCATCCAGCGGCTAAACGTCTGCCGGAGTGGGTACACGCACTCTTCCCGAGAGGCCCAGTGGCCCTCCCGGAGGCCCACGTGGGAAAGCCGACCCCAGAAGGCCGGCGCAGGGAACCAACGGGCGCCTGGCTTCCTCTGAGGAAGGGAGGTGGAGGCCTGCAGGGCATCGCGACTCCCCGGCTTGCCCCGTGTCCACAGGATAGGCCAACAATTTCAGGCCCCCTGTTGGACCTGGCTGCCTGGGACCCCATGCTCTCTGACGCCTGTCTCTCCCTCCTCCCCCCAGTGCTCTCCCCAGACAGACAGCCAGCCAGAAGGAGGGACTTGACTCCCGGTTGACCAGCCAACGCAGCCTGGCCCTGGGCCACCCTCTAGTCCTGGACGACAGTCAGGATTTCCAAAGTAGCTGGCAGAATTCCGCGTAGGCTGTCTTCGCTCAGCGAAAACCCGCAGCCGGCAAAGAATCACCGAGCGAGGTGGAAGGGACAAAACACAGCCGCCCATGCGGGCTTCCCCGAAGGTGGCCTCCGTGGTGCGGAACCCAGCGTGTTCACCCGAGATGGGAGCAGGCTGGCAGTTTTTCGATTCCTCCTTTGGCCCAAGAGACTAATGGAGGCAACTCCAGGCAGGGTGGGGGCGGGGAAAGGGGTGACCGGCACGTCTGGAGCCACACTGCCATCAAGCGGAAACCGTTTCTGAAAAGTTCAGGCAGCGGCGACTTGCCATCGGGAAGGCTTGGGGGTCAGCGAGGAGCTGCCTGGCGCACCGGTCTCGGCCTAAGCCAGGGCTGCCCCAAGGGCCGGTCCGCTCGGAGGCCCAGAGGGGAATGACGCCTGCCCGTGGGAGCCGGCGGCGAGACAGCAACCACAGGGGAACCCTCCCCCGCCACACCCCCACCCCCACCCCCACCCCCACCCCCGCCCCACCCCCACCCGGGAGAGAGCTGACCGCCCAATCGGCCCGGGGGGGCGGGCCTTGTCCGTCAGCCATCTTGGGGCGGGCCCGGCAGAAGCAAGTCACCGCTGTCTCCGGGGCCTGCCTAGGGCTTTTTCACGGGGCTCCCTTGTGCAGGAGCACCAGGGTGGGCTGTCCGGAGCCACGCGGGGCTCGGGCTTCCTCTGTCCTCGCTGGCCATAAAGGAGCACAGTGGCGGCCCTGGAGGCTAGGCCCTTTTACGCGCGTCAGCCCCAGGCCAGTTGGCATGGCAGCCATCAGAGTCGGCTTCTGGTTCTGAGTCAGCTCCTCAACTGTGGAGCCGGGGTGCCGGGGTGCCGGGGTGCCGGGGTGCCGGGCCCAGAGATGAGAACACGGCAAAGGAGCCGCCAGGAGTTCCTTCTCCGGGAGCACCCGCAGGACCGCCACACCCCCCGCACCCACAACCTCCTGGCATTCCCGGGCTTCCTCCGAGCACTTCTCCCGGAAGGGCGCCCTTTGGTAGTGCCGGATTCCGCCTGATGGCAGTATGGCTCCATAAATGTCACCCAGAACTCTTTCCCTGCCCCCATGCCACGTCCCTCCGCCCTTCCGTCGTGAAGAAAAAAAAATCAAAAAGAAAGAAAAGAAACCAAAACCACAGTCAGAATACATCGCCAAAACCCATGACACAGAAGAGGAAATGGCCACTGCTCACTCTGCAGACCCCTCAGGTAACCCCGGTCGGACACCTTGCCTCTCTGCTTCCTCCTTGCTTCCCCGGTTTTCCTTGGCTGCTGCTCTTCAAAGTAAAAGGAATAAAAAAATAATACATCCCCAGGCCGTGACTCCAAATCACCGTGTAAAGCCTAGGACCCCTCGGGGACAAGGCAGCGGCCCCAGGGCTGGCCTGCGATTCGCTTGTGGGAGGGCCTCAGCCTCCTCCCCAGGCCTTGAGCCTGGCTGGTGAGAAATGGGGAAGAGGCGTGGGAGCAGGGCCAAGAAAGCAGCCAGAAACGGTCAGCCCACCCTGCCGCCAGAGGCCCAGCTCCAGGAGTCTCCCCACGAGGGGCAGCCAAGCAATCCCACAAGGCCGGAGGTGGCCAGGCTGGGCTTGCTTTCACCCAAGGACGCGGAGAAGGCCACAAGGCATCCCTGAAATCAAATGGCCAAGGGGGTCCACCCATAGCTGCTTTGCCCAGAATACTCCAGCCACACAGCTGCTGCTTGGGCCTTCCTGTGAACACAGATGCCAGCTTTGATGATCACGCGGGGTTCACTACCGTCCGTCCGCTCCACAGCAACGCGGAGACCTAATTCATGGACCGCGGAATGGTTGCATTTCTGTCAGCAAATGCGTCAAGTCCTGGGTCCCTACGGTGCTCTCCTGCGTTTGCGTGAGTTTGTGCGTGTGTGTGCTGCGTGTGCTGTGTGTGGGAGCCAGCGTGCTCGGACGAGCACGGATGTGGCAGCAGCTTGTTGGCGACCCCGTTGTCTTGGAATGTAAGGGAGGATGAACGGGGACCTTGAACCTTCCCTTTTCTCCTCCTGGGGTGGGCCCGGGAAGCAAAGGACCCGGGGGACAGTTCGACGAGGTTCCGTCTGGCTCACACCTGGACGAAAAGAGAGCTTCCGTAGGGAGAAGAACGGCCAGGGAGACAATGCCCAGAGATATTCTGAAGGGGGTGGCTTCAGGTGGGAAGGACATTGAAACATACGGTCATGGTGACCGGGGAAGGAGAAGAGAGAGAACCAACCCCCGAGGTTCGGGTCCCGGGGAATTGAGGGAAGGAGGGACGCCCCCTTGCCGCCTTTGTCCTGCAGCTTTGCCTCCGGGTAGTCAGAGTAGAGGAGGGACGGGCCCTCCTTAGAACCAACCCTCTTGCCGCTAAGGAAAGAAAGTGAAATGGGGAGAGGGCGCTAGCATATGGTCACCGTCGGGAAACTCCCAGTGTTCTCGTGGATCGGGCCAGGGGCGGTGCGTGAATGGGCCGTAGCATGCGCAGGGCGTGACCGGGAGACACTGCCCACCTCTGGATGGAAGATCATGCCACCAAGCGGCCTCCCGTCAGCGGGTTTCCCTGCCAGAGCGGGGTCAAGGCTTTTGACGGGGCAGCCAGCTTGCGGGGCATGCCGAGGGTGAGAGCAGAGGCCGAACCGCTCCCTGAGTATGTCACCAGCCAACTCCAAAGGGCCAGAGAGCCCAGCAAGGGAGGAAAACAAAGGGTTGGGGGCCTGACCTGGAGACGCAAGGACGAGGCAGCTAAGGGACCGGAGTCCGGGGTCCCGTGGGGGCCTGGAACCACAATGGATGGCAATGAACGGAGGGTTGTAATAGGCAGGACGCTGGATACCCCCGCAGTCAACGCGGGTGCTGTCAGACGGCTGAGCAAACCCCGCCTCCACCGCCACAGACACCCATCCAGGAAGGAAAGGCCTGAAGTAAGGCAAGAGCCTCCGTGCCACCTGGAAAGTACGGTGGCCCGAGGGGACAGCTGGAAACCACCCGTGGCGCCTTTTAGCCTCACAGCCGAGGGAGGGCCCCTCGGCCCAGACGAAGAACAGGCCGTTTAGGCAAGGGTTTGAATGATGCCCGGAGAGCCCCCCGTTTGCTTTCCGCGCTGTGCTGTAGTCCCCAGCTGGGAAGAAGGAAGGCTAATCCAGGGGGACCACAGGGAAGAAAAAGGAGCAGGGAAGGGCAAGCCCTCGGCCCCCTCGGCCGTGCACGGAGATGCGGTGCCTGCATAGACAGGCGGGTGAAAATGTAAGTGTGTACCTCTGTGGGTGAGTACGCACGTAAGCAAGGGCGAATGTAGTTGAAGGTGTGCAGTGTCGGACCCCGCTGTCAAACACGGCGACCTCGGAAGCCGAGCTGGGATGCCGGCCCCTGCAGGCCCAATCCGTGCATTTCTCTCTCCCTGTATTTTCTCCAAGCAAGAGTTGGATTTGCCCTTAGTTCTTCCAACCGGGAGAAGCTCCACAGGAGAGGACATGTTCATCAGGACCTCGGTTTTTCTTGCGCAGCCAAGGGCTCTTCTCTCTGTGTCTCTCTGTCCGTCTGTCTTTTGTTTTCCCCTCGGGAGACTTGGGGGTTCCTATACCGCCCGGAACATGTTGGTGTGGAGCAAAGCGTGCCAAATTCAGTTCCGAGGGCCAACTCGAAGAGCCCGTCGGATTCCTGGGAGTGCTAATTGCCGGGACTAGTTGCGGTCTTACAGTTGTCCAACACGGGGCGAGGCTGTGCCTTCCCGAGCACAGTCTAGGCGCCTAGGATTACTTTTCAGAAGGGAAGAGGACGGGAAAGGCGGGAAAGGAAACATTTGGGGAATGGCAGAAAGCAGCCGTCCCGAGGTACGGCGTGCAATCGGTGTGATTCTTAACATTCCCTCCAGAGGAATCTAAGGCTATCAGAGTTTTGCACGCGAATCTTCTCTAGGTACGCGCCCTTACCCCTAGGTTTGGTCGGTAATTTGGCCTCCAAGATCCCATGCCCCGTCCCCGCCCGCCGAACATTCCGCAGGCAGCAAAGGTAGGTTGAGAAGCAGAGGGAAAGTGGCCTCCATACACTGCCCACAAGCCACGGCAGCCTCCCCAGCGTACGAACACAAAAGGGCCCCTGAAAGATTGAGGATGACCAAGGACGTGCCCCTGGTGT
The DNA here is from genome assembly GCF_030014295.1 of Loxodonta africana. Classification (NCBI taxonomy): domain Eukaryota; kingdom Metazoa; phylum Chordata; class Mammalia; order Proboscidea; family Elephantidae; genus Loxodonta; species Loxodonta africana. The sequence continues at coordinate 107,529 of NW_026975190.1, read as the reverse complement.
GGCACTGCAGACTGGCCTACCCACGCTGGTGGGCGGAACAACCCCGACCCCATCCAGCGGCTAAACGTCTGCCGGAGTGGGTACACGCACTCTTCCCGAGAGGCCCAGTGGCCCTCCCGGAGGCCCACGTGGGAAAGCCGACCCCAGAAGGCCGGCGCAGGGAACCAACGGGCGCCTGGCTTCCTCTGAGGAAGGGAGGTGGAGGCCTGCAGGGCATCGCGACTCCCCGGCTTGCCCCGTGTCCACAGGATAGGCCAACAATTTCAGGCCCCCTGTTGGACCTGGCTGCCTGGGACCCCATGCTCTCTGACGCCTGTCTCTCCCTCCTCCCCCCAGTGCTCTCCCCAGACAGACAGCCAGCCAGAAGGAGGGACTTGACTCCCGGTTGACCAGCCAACGCAGCCTGGCCCTGGGCCACCCTCTAGTCCTGGACGACAGTCAGGATTTCCAAAGTAGCTGGCAGAATTCCGCGTAGGCTGTCTTCGCTCAGCGAAAACCCGCAGCCGGCAAAGAATCACCGAGCGAGGTGGAAGGGACAAAACACAGCCGCCCATGCGGGCTTCCCCGAAGGTGGCCTCCGTGGTGCGGAACCCAGCGTGTTCACCCGAGATGGGAGCAGGCTGGCAGTTTTTCGATTCCTCCTTTGGCCCAAGAGACTAATGGAGGCAACTCCAGGCAGGGTGGGGGCGGGGAAAGGGGTGACCGGCACGTCTGGAGCCACACTGCCATCAAGCGGAAACCGTTTCTGAAAAGTTCAGGCAGCGGCGACTTGCCATCGGGAAGGCTTGGGGGTCAGCGAGGAGCTGCCTGGCGCACCGGTCTCGGCCTAAGCCAGGGCTGCCCCAAGGGCCGGTCCGCTCGGAGGCCCAGAGGGGAATGACGCCTGCCCGTGGGAGCCGGCGGCGAGACAGCAACCACAGGGGAACCCTCCCCCGCCACACCCCCATCCCCACCCCCACCCGCACCCCCGCCCCACCCCCACCCGGGAGAGAGCTGACCGCCCAATCGGCCCGGGGGGGCGGGCCTTGTCCGTCAGCCATCTTGGGGCGGGCCCGGCAGAAGCAAGTCACCGCTGTCTCCGGGGCCTGCCTAGGGCTTTTTCACGGGGCTCCCTTGTGCAGGAGCACCAGGGTGGGCTGTCCGGAGCCACGCGGGGCTCGGGCTTCCTCTGTCCTCGCTGGCCATAAAGGAGCACAGTGGCGGCCCTGGAGGCTAGGCCCTTTTACGCGCGTCAGCCCCAGGCCAGTTGGCATGGCAGCCATCAGAGTCGGCTTCTGGTTCTGAGTCAGCTCCTCAACTGTGGAGCCGGGGTGCCGGGGTGCCGGGGTGCCGGGGTGCCGGGCCCAGAGATGAGAACACGGCAAAGGAGCCGCCAGGAGTTCCTTCTCCGGGAGCACCCGCAGGACCGCCACACCCCCCGCACCCACAACCTCCTGGCATTCCCGGGCTTCCTCCGAGCACTTCTCCCGGAAGGGCGCCCTTTGGTAGTGCCGGATTCCGCCTGATGGCAGTATGGCTCCATAAATGTCACCCAGAACTCTTTCCCTGCCCCCATGCCACGTCCCTCCGCCCTTCCGTCGTGAAGAAAAAAAAATCAAAAAGAAAGAAAAGAAACCAAAACCACAGTCAGAATACATCGCCAAAACCCATGACACAGAAGAGGAAATGGCCACTGCTCACTCTGCAGACCCCTCAGGTAACCCCGGTCGGACACCTTGCCTCTCTGCTTCCTCCTTGCTTCCCCGGTTTTCCTTGGCTGCTGCTCTTCAAAGTAAAAGGAATAAAAAAATAATACATCCCCAGGCCGTGACTCCAAATCACCGTGTAAAGCCTAGGACCCCTCGGGGACAAGGCAGCGGCCCCAGGGCTGGCCTGCGATTCGCTTGTGGGAGGGCCTCAGCCTCCTCCCCAGGCCTTGAGCCTGGCTGGTGGGAAATGGGGAAGAGGCGTGGGAGCAGGGCCAAGAAAGCAGCCAGAAACGGTCAGCCCACCCTGCCGCCAGAGGCCTAGCTCCAGGAGTCTCCCCACGAGGGGCAGCCAAGCAATCCCACAAGGCCGGAGGTGGCCAGGCTGGGCTTGCTTTCACCCAAGGACGCGGAGAAGGCCACAAGGCATCCCTGAAATCAAATGGCCAAGGGGGTCCACCCATAGCTGCTTTGCCCAGAATACTCCAGCCACACAGCTGCTGCTTGGGCCTTCCTGTGAACACAGATGCCAGCTTTGATGATCACGCGGGGTTCACTACCGTCCGTCCGCTCCACAGCAACGCGGAGACCTAATTCATGGACCGCGGAATGGTTGCATTTCTGTCAGCAAATGCGTCAAGTCCTGGGTCCCTACGGTGCTCTCCTGCGTTTGCGTGAGTTTGTGCGTGTGTGTGCTGCGTGTGCTGTGTGTGGGAGCCAGCGTGCTCGGACGAGCACGGATGTGGCAGCAGCTTGTTGGCGACCCCGTTGTCTTGGAATGTAAGGGAGGATGAACGGGGACCTTGAACCTTCCCTTTTCTCCTCCTGGGGTGGGCCCGGGAAGCAAAGGACCCGGGGGACAGTTCGACGAGGTTCCGTCTGGCTCACACCTGGACGAAAAGAGAGCTTCCCTAGGGAGAAGAACGGCCAGGGAGACAATGCCCAGAGATATTCTGAAGGGGGTGGCTTCAGGTGGGAAGGACATTGAAACATACGGTCATGGTGACCGGGGAAGGAGAAGAGAGAGAACCAACCCCCGAGGTTCGGGTCCCGGGGAATTGAGGGAAGGAGGGACGCCCCCTTGCCGCCTTTGTCCTGCAGCTTTGCCTCCGGGTAGTCAGAGTAGAGGAGGGACGGGCCCTCCTTAGAACCAACCCTCTTGCCGCTAAGGAAAGAAAGTGAAATGGGGAGAGGGCGCTAGCATATGGTCACCGTCGGGAAACTCCCAGTGTTCTCGTGGATCGGGCCAGGGGCGGTGCGTGAATGGGCCGTAGCATGCGCAGGGCGTGACCGGGAGACACTGCCCACCTCTGGATGGAAGATCATGCCACCAAGCGGCCTCCCGTCAGCGGGTTTCCCTGCCAGAGCGGGGTCAAGGCTTTTGACGGGGCAGCCAGCTTGCGGGGCATGCCGAGGGTGAGAGCAGAGGCCGAACCGCTCCCTGAGTATGTCACCAGCCAACTCCAAAGGGCCAGAGAGCCCAGCAAGGGAGGAAAACAAAGGGTTGGGGGCCTGACCTGGAGACGCAAGGACGAGGCAGCTAAGGGACCGGAGTCCGGGGTCCCGTGGGGGCCTGGAACCACAATGGATGGCAATGAACGGAGGGTTGTAATAGGCAGGACGCTGGATACCCCCGCAGTCAACGCGGGTGCTGTCAGACGGCTGAGCAAACCCCGCCTCCACCGCCACAGACACCCATCCAGGAAGGAAAGGCCTGAAGTAAGGCAAGAGCCTCCGTGCCACCTGGAAAGTACGGTGGCCCGAGGGGACAGCTGGAAACCACCCGTGGCGCCTTTTAGCCTCACAGCCGAGGGAGGGCCCCTCGGCCCAGACGAAGAACAGGCCGTTTAGGCAAGGGTTTGAATGATGCCCGGAGAGCCCCCCGTTTGCTTTCCGCGCTGTGCTGTAGTCCCCAGCTGGGAAGAAGGAAGGCTAATCCAGGGGGACCACAGGGAAGAAAAAGGAGCAGGGAAGGGCAAGCCCTCGGCCCCCTCGGCCGTGCACGGAGATGCGGTGCCTGCATAGACAGGCGGGTGAAAATGTAAGTGTGTACCTCTGTGGGTGAGTACGCACGTAAGCAAGGGCGAATGTAGTTGAAGGTGTGCAGTGTCGGACCCCGCTGTCAAACACGGCGACCTCGGAAGCCGAGCTGGGATGCCGGCCCCTGCAGGCCCAATCCGTGCATTTCTCTCTCCCTGTATTTTCTCCAAGCAAGAGTTGGATTTGCCCTTAGTTCTTCCAACCGGGAGAAGCTCCACAGGAGAGGACATGTTCATCAGGACCTCGGTTTTTCTTGCGCAGCCAAGGGCTCTTCTCTCTGTGTCTCTCTGTCCGTCTGTCTTTTGTTTTCCCCTCGGGAGACTTGGGGGTTCCTATACCGCCCGGAACATGTTGGTGTGGAGCAAAGCGTGCCAAATTCAGTTCCGAGGGCCAACTCGAAGAGCCCGTCGGATTCCTGGGAGTGCTAATTGCCGGGACTAGTTGCGGTCTTACAGTTGTCCAACACGGGGCGAGGCTGTGCCTTCCCGAGCACAGTCTAGGCGCCTAGGATTACTTTTCAGAAGGGAAGAGGACGGGAAAGGCGGGAAAGGAAACATTTGGGGAATGGCAGAAAGCAGCCGTCCCGAGGTACGGCGTGCAATCGGTGTGATTCTTAACATTCCCTCCAGAGGAATCTAAGGCTATCAGAGTTTTGCACGCGAATCTTCTCTAGGTACGCGCCCTTACCCCTAGGTTTGGTCGGTAATTTGGCCTCCAAGATCCCATGCCCCGTCCCCGCCCGCCGAACATTCCGCAGGCAGCAAAGGTAGGTTGAGAAGCAGAGGGAAAGTGGCCTCCATACACTGCCCACAAGCCACGGCAGCCTCCCCAGCGTACGAACACAAAAGGGCCCCTGAAAGATTGAGGATGACCAAGGACGTGCCCCTGGTGTGGCACTGCAGACTGGCCTACCCACGCTGGTGGGCGGAACAACCCCGACCCCATCCAGCGGCTAAGCGTCTGCCGGAGTGGGTACACGCACTCTTCCCGAGAGGCCCAGTGGCCCTCCCGGAGGCCCACGTGGGAAAGCCGACCCCAGAAGGCCGGCGCAGGGAACCAACGGGCGCCTGGCTTCCTCTGAGGAAGGGAGGTGGAGGCCTGCAGGGCATCGCGACTCCCCGGCTTGCCCCGTGTCCACAGGATAGGCCAACAATTTCAGGCCCCCTGTTGGACCTGGCTGCCTGGGACCCCATGCTCTCTGACGCCTGTCTCTCCCTCCTCCCCCCAGTGCTCTCCCCAGACAGACAGCCAGCCAGAAGGAGGGACTTGACTCCCGGTTGACCAGCCAACGCAGCCTGGCCCTGGGCCACCCTCTAGTCCTGGACGACAGTCAGGATTTCCAAAGTAGCTGGCAGAATTCCGCGTAGGCTGTCTTCGCTCAGCGAAAACCCGCAGCCGGCAAAGAATCACCGAGCGAGGTGGAAGGGACAAAACACAGCCGCCCATGCGGGCTTCCCCGAAGGTGGCCTCCGTGGTGCGGAACCCAGCGTGTTCACCCGAGATGGGAGCAGGCTGGCAGTTTTTCGATTCCTCCTTTGGCCCAAGAGACTAATGGAGGCAACTCCAGGCAGGGTGGGGGCGGGGAAAGGGGTGACCGGCACGTCTGGAGCCACACTGCCATCAAGCGGAAACCGTTTCTGAAAAGTTCAGGCAGCGGCGACTTGCCATCGGGAAGGCTTGGGGGTCAGCGAGGAGCTGCCTGGCGCACCGGTCTCGGCCTAAGCCAGGGCTGCCCCAAGGGCCGGTCCGCTCGGAGGCCCAGAGGGGAATGACGCCTGCCCGTGGGAGCCGGCGGCGAGACAGCAACCACAGGGGAACCCTCCCCCGCCACACCCCCACCCCCACCCCCACCCCCACCCCCGCCCCACCCCCACCCGGGAGAGAGCTGACCGCCCAATCGGCCCGGGGGGGCGGGCCTTGTCCGTCAGCCATCTTGGGGCGGGCCCGGCAGAAGCAAGTCACCGCTGTCTCCGGGGCCTGCCTAGGGCTTTTTCACGGGGCTCCCTTGTGCAGGAGCACCAGGGTGGGCTGTCCGGAGCCACGCGGGGCTCGGGCTTCCTCTGTCCTCGCTGGCCATAAAGGAGCACAGTGGCGGCCCTGGAGGCTAGGCCCTTTTACGCGCGTCAGCCCCAGGCCAGTTGGCATGGCAGCCATCAGAGTCGGCTTCTGGTTCTGAGTCAGCTCCTCAACTGTGGAGCCGGGGTGCCGGGGTGCCGGGGTGCCGGGGTGCCGGGCCCAGAGATGAGAACACGGCAAAGGAGCCGCCAGGAGTTCCTTCTCCGGGAGCACCCGCAGGACCGCCACACCCCCCGCACCCACAACCTCCTGGCATTCCCGGGCTTCCTCCGAGCACTTCTCCCGGAAGGGCGCCCTTTGGTAGTGCCGGATTCCGCCTGATGGCAGTATGGCTCCATAAATGTCACCCAGAACTCTTTCCCTGCCCCCATGCCACGTCCCTCCGCCCTTCCGTCGTGAAGAAAAAAAAATCAAAAAGAAAGAAAAGAAACCAAAACCACAGTCAGAATACATCGCCAAAACCCATGACACAGAAGAGGAAATGGCCACTGCTCACTCTGCAGACCCCTCAGGTAACCCCGGTCGGACACCTTGCCTCTCTGCTTCCTCCTTGCTTCCCCGGTTTTCCTTGGCTGCTGCTCTTCAAAGTAAAAGGAATAAAAAAATAATACATCCCCAGGCCGTGACTCCAAATCACCGTGTAAAGCCTAGGACCCCTCGGGGACAAGGCAGCGGCCCCAGGGCTGGCCTGCGATTCGCTTGTGGGAGGGCCTCAGCCTCCTCCCCAGGCCTTGAGCCTGGCTGGTGAGAAATGGGGAAGAGGCGTGGGAGCAGGGCCAAGAAAGCAGCCAGAAACGGTCAGCCCACCCTGCCGCCAGAGGCCCAGCTCCAGGAGTCTCCCCACGAGGGGCAGCCAAGCAATCCCACAAGGCCGGAGGTGGCCAGGCTGGGCTTGCTTTCACCCAAGGACGCGGAGAAGGCCACAAGGCATCCCTGAAATCAAATGGCCAAGGGGGTCCACCCATAGCTGCTTTGCCCAGAATACTCCAGCCACACAGCTGCTGCTTGGGCCTTCCTGTGAACACAGATGCCAGCTTTGATGATCACGCGGGGTTCACTACCGTCCGTCCGCTCCACAGCAACGCGGAGACCTAATTCATGGACCGCGGAATGGTTGCATTTCTGTCAGCAAATGCGTCAAGTCCTGGGTCCCTACGGTGCTCTCCTGCGTTTGCGTGAGTTTGTGCGTGTGTGTGCTGCGTGTGCTGTGTGTGGGAGCCAGCGTGCTCGGACGAGCACGGATGTGGCAGCAGCTTGTTGGCGACCCCGTTGTCTTGGAATGTAAGGGAGGATGAACGGGGACCTTGAACCTTCCCTTTTCTCCTCCTGGGGTGGGCCCGGGAAGCAAAGGACCCGGGGGACAGTTCGACGAGGTTCCGTCTGGCTCACACCTGGACGAAAAGAGAGCTTCCGTAGGGAGAAGAACGGCCAGGGAGACAATGCCCAGAGATATTCTGAAGGGGGTGGCTTCAGGTGGGAAGGACATTGAAACATACGGTCATGGTGACCGGGGAAGGAGAAGAGAGAGAACCAACCCCCGAGGTTCGGGTCCCGGGGAATTGAGGGAAGGAGGGACGCCCCCTTGCCGCCTTTGTCCTGCAGCTTTGCCTCCGGGTAGTCAGAGTAGAGGAGGGACGGGCCCTCCTTAGAACCAACCCTCTTGCCGCTAAGGAAAGAAAGTGAAATGGGGAGAGGGCGCTAGCATATGGTCACCGTCGGGAAACTCCCAGTGTTCTCGTGGATCGGGCCAGGGGCGGTGCGTGAATGGGCCGTAGCATGCGCAGGGCGTGACCGGGAGACACTGCCCACCTCTGGATGGAAGATCATGCCACCAAGCGGCCTCCCGTCAGCGGGTTTCCCTGCCAGAGCGGGGTCAAGGCTTTTGACGGGGCAGCCAGCTTGCGGGGCATGCCGAGGGTGAGAGCAGAGGCCGAACCGCTCCCTGAGTATGTCACCAGCCAACTCCAAAGGGCCAGAGAGCCCAGCAAGGGAGGAAAACAAAGGGTTGGGGGCCTGACCTGGAGACGCAAGGACGAGGCAGCTAAGGGACCGGAGTCCGGGGTCCCGTGGGGGCCTGGAACCACAATGGATGGCAATGAACGGAGGGTTGTAATAGGCAGGACGCTGGATACCCCCGCAGTCAACGCGGGTGCTGTCAGACGGCTGAGCAAACCCCGCCTCCACCGCCACAGACACCCATCCAGGAAGGAAAGGCCTGAAGTAAGGCAAGAGCCTCCGTGCCACCTGGAAAGTACGGTGGCCCGAGGGGACAGCTGGAAACCACCCGTGGCGCCTTTTAGCCTCACAGCCGAGGGAGGGCCCCTCGGCCCAGACGAAGAACAGGCCGTTTAGGCAAGGGTTTGAATGATGCCCGGAGAGCCCCCCGTTTGCTTTCCGCGCTGTGCTGTAGTCCCCAGCTGGGAAGAAGGAAGGCTAATCCAGGGGGACCACAGGGAAGAAAAAGGAGCAGGGAAGGGCAAGCCCTCGGCCCCCTCGGCCGTGCACGGAGATGCGGTGCCTGCATAGACAGGCGGGTGAAAATGTAAGTGTGTACCTCTGTGGGTGAGTACGCACGTAAGCAAGGGCGAATGTAGTTGAAGGTGTGCAGTGTCGGACCCCGCTGTCAAACACGGCGACCTCGGAAGCCGAGCTGGGATGCCGGCCCCTGCAGGCCCAATCCGTGCATTTCTCTCTCCCTGTATTTTCTCCAAGCAAGAGTTGGATTTGCCCTTAGTTCTTCCAACCGGGAGAAGCTCCACAGGAGAGGACATGTTCATCAGGACCTCGGTTTTTCTTGCGCAGCCAAGGGCTCTTCTCTCTGTGTCTCTCTGTCCGTCTGTCTTTTGTTTTCCCCTCGGGAGACTTGGGGGTTCCTATACCGCCCGGAACATGTTGGTGTGGAGCAAAGCGTGCCAAATTCAGTTCCGAGGGCCAACTCGAAGAGCCCGTCGGATTCCTGGGAGTGCTAATTGCCGGGACTAGTTGCGGTCTTACAGTTGTCCAACACGGGGCGAGGCTGTGCCTTCCCGAGCACAGTCTAGGCGCCTAGGATTACTTTTCAGAAGGGAAGAGGACGGGAAAGGCGGGAACGGAAACATTTGGGGAATGGCAGAAAGCAGCCGTCCCGAGGTACGGCGTGCAATCGGTGTGATTCTTAACATTCCCTCCAGAGGAATCTAAGGCTATCAGAGTTTTGCACGCGAATCTTCTCTAGGTACGCGCCCTTACCCCTAGGTTTGGTCGGTAATTTGGCCTCCAAGATCCCATGCCCCGTCCCCGCCCGCCGAACATTCCGCAGGCAGCAAAGGTAGGTTGAGAAGCAGAGGGAAAGTGGCCTCCATACACTGCCCACAAGCCACGGCAGCCTCCCCAGCGTACGAACACAAAAGGGCCCCTGAAAGATTGAGGATGACCAAGGACGTGCCCCTGGTGTGGCACTGCAGACTGGCCTACCCACGCTGGTGGGCGGAACAACCCCGACCCCATCCAGCGGCTAAACGTCTGCCGGAGTGGGTACACGCACTCTTCCCGAGAGGCCCAGTGGCCCTCCCGGAGGCCCACGTGGGAAAGCCGACCCCAGAAGGCCGGCGCAGGGAACCAACGGGCGCCTGGCTTCCTCTGAGGAAGGGAGGTGGAGGCCTGCAGGGCATCGCGACTCCCCGGCTTGCCCCGTGTCCACAGGATAGGCCAACAATTTCAGGCCCCCTGTTGGACCTGGCTGCCTGGGACCCCATGCTCTCTGACGCCTGTCTCTCCCTCCTCCCCCCAGTGCTCTCCCCAGACAGACAGCCAGCCAGAAGGAGGGACTTGACTCCCGGTTGACCAGCCAACGCAGCCTGGCCCTGGGCCACCCTCTAGTCCTGGACGACAGTCAGGATTTCCAAAGTAGCTGGCAGAATTCCGCGTAGGCTGTCTTCGCTCAGCGAAAACCCGCAGCCGGCAAAGAATCACCGAGCGAGGTGGAAGGGACAAAACACAGCCGCCCATGCGGGCTTCCCCGAAGGTGGCCTCCGTGGTGCGGAACCCAGCGTGTTCACCCGAGATGGGAGCAGGCTGGCAGTTTTTCGATTCCTCCTTTGGCCCAAGAGACTAATGGAGGCAACTCCAGGCAGGGTGGGGGCGGGGAAAGGGGTGACCGGCACGTCTGGAGCCACACTGCCATCAAGCGGAAACCGTTTCTGAAAAGTTCAGGCAGCGGCGACTTGCCATCGGGAAGGCTTGGGGGTCAGCGAGGAGCTGCCTGGCGCACCGGTCTCGGCCTAAGCCAGGGCTGCCCCAAGGGCCGGTCCGCTCGGAGGCCCAGAGGGGAATGACGCCTGCCCGTGGGAGCCGGCGGCGAGACAGCAACCACAGGGGAACCCTCCCCCGCCACACCCCCACCCCCACCCCCACCCCCACCCCCGCCCCACCCCCACCCGGGAGAGAGCTGACCGCCCAATCGGCCCGGGGGGGCGGGCCTTGTCCGTCAGCCATCTTGGGGCGGGCCCGGCAGAAGCAAGTCACCGCTGTCTCCGGGGCCTGCCTAGGGCTTTTTCACGGGGCTCCCTTGTGCAGGAGCACCAGGGTGGGCTGTCCGGAGCCACGCGGGGCTCGGGCTTCCTCTGTCCTCGCTGGCCATAAAGGAGCACAGTGGCGGCCCTGGAGGCTAGGCCCTTTTACGCGCGTCAGCCCCAGGCCAGTTGGCATGGCAGCCATCAGAGTCGGCTTCTGGTTCTGAGTCAGCTCCTCAACTGTGGAGCCGGGGTGCCGGGGTGCCGGGGTGCCGGGCCCAGAGATGAGAACACGGCAAAGGAGCCGCCAGGAGTTCCTTCTCCGGGAGCACCCGCAGGACCGCCACACCCCCCGCACCCACAACCTCCTGGCATTCCCGGGCTTCCTCCGAGCACTTCTCCCGGAAGGGCGCCCTTTGGTAGTGCCGGATTCCGCCTGATGGCAGTATGGCTCCATAAATGTCACCCATAACTCTTTCCCTGCCCCCATGCCACGTCCCTCCGCCCTTCCGTCGTGAAGAAAAAAAAATCAAAAAGAAAGAAAAGAAACCAAAACCACAGTCAGAATACATCGCCAAAACCCATGACACAGAAGAGGAAATGGCCACTGCTCACTCTGCAGAGCCCTCAGGTAACCCCGGTCGGACACCTTGCCTCTCTGCTTCCTCCTTGCTTCCCCGGTTTTCCTTGGCTGCTGCTCTTCAAAGTAAAAGGAATAAAAAAATAATACATCCCCAGGCCGTGACTCCAAATCACCGTGTAAAGCCTAGGACCCCTCGGGGACAAGGCAGCGGCCCCAGGGCTGGCCTGCGATTCGCTTGTGGGAGGGCCTCAGCCTCCTCCCCAGGCCTTGAGCCTGGCTGGTGGGAAATGGGGAAGAGGCGTGGGAGCAGGGCCAAGAAAGCAGCCAGAAACGGTCAGCCCACCCTGCCGCCAGAGGCCCAGCTCCAGGAGTCTCCCCACGAGGGGCAGCCAAGCAATCCCACAAGGCCGGAGGTGGCCAGGCTGGGCTTGCTTTCACCCAAGGACGCGGAGAAGGCCACAAGGCATCCCTGAAATCAAATGGCCAAGGGGGTCCACCCATAGCTGCTTTGCCCAGAATACTCCAGCCACACAGCTGCTGCTTGGGCCTTCCTGTGAACACAGATGCCAGCTTTGATGATCACGCGGGGTTCACTACCGTCCGTCCGCTCCACAGCAACGCGGAGACCTAATTCATGGACCGCGGAATGGTTGCATTTCTGTCAGCAAATGCGTCAAGTCCTGGGTCCCTACGGTGCTCTCCTGCGTTTGCGTGAGTTTGTGCGTGTGTGTGCTGCGTGTGCTGTGTGTGGGAGCCAGCGTGCTCGGACGAGCACGGATGTGGCAGCAGCTTGTTGGCGACCCCGTTGTCTTGGAATGTAAGGGAGGATGAACGGGGACCTTGAACCTTCCCTTTTCTCCTCCTGGGGTGGGCCCGGGAAGCAAAGGACCCGGGGGACAGTTCGACGAGGTTCCGTCTGGCTCACACCTGGACGAAAAGAGAGCTTCCCTAGGGAGAAGAACGGCCAGGGAGACAATGCCCAGAGATATTCTGAAGGGGGTGGCTTCAGGTGGGAAGGACATTGAAACATACGGTCATGGTGACCGGGGAAGGAGAAGAGAGAGAACCAACCCCCGAGGTTCGGGTCCCGGGGAATTGAGGGAAGGAGGGACGCCCCCTTGCCGCCTTTGTCCTGCAGCTTTGCCTCCGGGTAGTCAGAGTAGAGGAGGGACGGGCCCTCCTTAGAACCAACCCTCTTGCCGCTAAGGAAAGTAAGTGAAATGGGGAGAGGGCGCTAGCATATGGTCACCGTCGGGAAACTCCCAGTGTTCTCGTGGATCGGGCCAGGGGCGGTGCGTGAATGGGCCGTAGCATGCGCAGGGCGTGACCGGGAGACACTGCCCACCTCTGGATGGAAGATCATGCCACCAAGCGGCCTCCCGTCAGCGGGTTTCCCTGCCAGAGCGGGGTCAAGGCTTTTGACGGGGCAGCCAGCTTGCGGGGCATGCCGAGGGTGAGAGCAGAGGCCGAACCGCTCCCTGAGTATGTCACCAGCCAACTCCAAAGGGCCAGAGAGCCCAGCAAGGGAGGAAAACAAAGGGTTGGGGGCCTGACCTGGAGACGCAAGGACGAGGCAGCTAAGGGACCGGAGTCCGGGGTCCCGTGGGGGCCTGGAACCACAATGGATGGCAATGAACGGAGGGTTGTAATAGGCAGGACGCTGGATACCCCCGCAGTCAACGCGGGTGCTGTCAGACGGCTGAGCAAACCCCGCCTCCACCGCCACAGACACCCATCCAGGAAGGAAAGGCCTGAAGTAAGGCAAGAGCCTCCGTGCCACCTGGAAAGTACGGTGGCCCGAGGGGACAGCTGGAAACCACCCGTGGCGCCTTTTAGCCTCACAGCCGAGGGAGGGCCCCTCGGCCCAGACGAAGAACAGGCCGTTTAGGCAAGGGTTTGAATGATGCCCGGAGAGCCCCCCGTTTGCTTTCCGCGCTGTGCTGTAGTCCCCAGCTGGGAAGAAGGAAGGCTAATCCAGGGGGACCACAGGGAAGAAAAAGGAGCAGGGAAGGGCAAGCCCTCGGCCCCCTCGGCCGTGCACGGAGATGCGGTGCCTGCATAGACAGGCGGGTGAAAATGTAAGTGTGTACCTCTGTGGGTGAGTACGCACGTAAGCAAGGGTGAATGTAGTTGAAGGTGTGCAGTGTCGGACCCCGCTGTCAAACACGGCGACCTCGGAAGCCGAGCTGGGATGCCGGCCCCTGCAGGCCCAATCCGTGCATTTCTCTCTCCCTGTATTTTCTCCAAGCAAGAGTTGGATTTGCCCTTAGTTCTTCCAACCGGGAGAAGCTCCACAGGAGAGGACATGTTCATCAGGACCTCGGTTTTTCTTGCGCAGCCAAGGGCTCTTCTCTCTGTGTCTCTCTGTCCGTCTGTCTTTTGTTTTCCCCTCGGGAGACTTGGGGGTTCCTATACCGCCCGGAACATGTTGGTGTGGAGCAAAGCGTGCCAAATTCAGTTCCGAGGGCCAACTCGAAGAGCCCGTCGGATTCCTGGGAGTGCTAATTGCCGGGACTAGTTGCGGTCTTACAGTTGTCCAACACGGGGCGAGGCTGTGCCTTCCCGAGCACAGTCTAGGCGCCTAGGATTACTTTTCAGAAGGGAAGAGGACGGGAAAGGCGGGAAAGGAAACATTTGGGGAATGGCAGAAAGCAGCCGTCCCGAGGTACGGCGTGCAATCGGTGTGATTCTTAACATTCCCTCCAGAGGAATCTAAGGCTATCAGAGTTTTGCACGTGAATCTTCTCTAGGTACGCGCCCTTACCCCTAGGTTTGGTCGGTAATTTGGCCTCCAAGATCCCATGCCCCGTCCCCGCCCGCCGAACATTCCGCAGGCAGCAAAGGTAGGTTGAGAAGCAGAGGGAAAGTGGCCTCCATACACTGCCCACAAGCCACGGCAGCCTCCCCAGCGTACGAACACAAAAGGGCCCCTGAAAGATTGAGGATGACCAAGGACGTGCCCCTGGTGTGGCACTGCAGACTGGCCTACCCACGCTGGTGGGCGGAACAACCCCGACCCCATCCAGCGGCTAAGCGTCTGCCGGAGTGGGTACACGCACTCTTCCCGAGAGGCCCAGTGGCCCTCCCGGAGGCCCACGTGGGAAAGCCGACCCCAGAAGGCCGGCGCAGGGAACCAACGGGCGCCTGGCTTCCTCTGAGGAAGGGAGGTGGAGGCCTGCAGGGCATCGCGACTCCCCGGCTTGCCCCGTGTCCACAGGATAGGCCAACAATTTCAGGCCCCCTGTTGGACCTGGCTGCCTGGGACCCCATGCTCTCTGACGCCTGTCTCTCCCTCCTCCCCCCAGTGCTCTCCCCAGACAGACAGCCAGCCAGAAGGAGGGACTTGACTCCCGGTTGACCAGCCAACGCAGCCTGGCCCTGGGCCACCCTCTAGTCCTGGACGACAGTCAGGATTTCCAAAGTAGCTGGCAGAATTCCGCGTAGGCTGTCTTCGCTCAGCGAAAACCCGCAGCCGGCAAAGAATCACCGAGCGAGGTGGAAGGGACAAAACACAGCCGCCCATGCGGGCTTCCCCGAAGGTGGCCTCCGTGGTGCGGAACCCAGCGTGTTCACCCGAGATGGGAGCAGGCTGGCAGTTTTTCGATTCCTCCTTTGGCCCAAGAGACTAATGGAGGCAACTCCAGGCAGGGTGGGGGCGGGGAAAGGGGTGACCGGCACGTCTGGAGCCACACTGCCATCAAGCGGAAACCGTTTCTGAAAAGTTCAGGCAGCGGCGACTTGCCATCGGGAAGGCTTGGGGGTCAGCGAGGAGCTGCCTGGCGCACCGGTCTCGGCCTAAGCCAGGGCTGCCCCAAGGGCCGGTCCGCTCGGAGGCCCAGAGGGGAATGACGCCTGCCCGTGGGAGCCGGCGGCGAGACAGCAACCACAGGGGAACCCTCCCCCGCCACACCCCCACCCCCACCCCACCCCCACCCCCGCCCCACCCCCACCCGGGAGAGAGCTGACCGCCCAATCGGCCCGGGGGGGCGGGCCTTGTCCGTCAGCCATCTTGGGGCGGGCCCGGCAGAAGCAAGTCACCGCTGTCTGCGGGGCCTGCCTAGGGCTTTTTCACGGGGCTCCCTTGTGCAGGAGCACCAGGGTGGGCTGTCCGGAGCCACGCGGGGCTCGGGCTTCCTCTGTCCTCGCTGGCCATAAAGGAGCACAGTGGCGGCCCTGGAGGCTAGGCCCTTTTACGCGCGTCAGCCCCAGGCCAGTTGGCATGGCAGCCATCAGAGTCGGCTTCTGGTTCTGAGTCAGCTCCTCAACTGTGGAGCCGGGGTGCCGGGGTGCCGGGGTGCCGGGCCCAGAGATGAGAACACGGCAAAGGAGCCGCCAGGAGTTCCTTCTCCGGGAGCACCCGCAGGACCGCCACACCCCCCGCACCCACAACCTCCTGGCATTCCCGGGCTTCCTCCGAGCACTTCTCCCGGAAGGGCGCCCTTTGGTAGTGCCGGATTCCGCTTGATGGCAGTATGGCTCCATAAATGTCACCCAGAACTCTTTCCCTGCCCCCATGCCACGTCCCTCCGCCCTTCCGTCGTGAAGAAAAAAAAATCAAAAAGAAAGAAAAGAAACCAAAACCACAGTCAGAATACATCGCCAAAACCCATGACACAGAAGAGGAAATGGCCACTGCTCACTCTGCAGACCCCTCAGGTAACCCCGGTCGGACACCTTGCCTCTCTGCTTCCTCCTTGCTTCCCCGGTTTTCCTTGGCTGCTGCTCTTCAAAGTAAAAGGAATAAAAAAATAATACATCCCCAGGCCGTGACTCCAAATCACCGTGTAAAGCCTAGGACCCCTCGGGGACAAGGCAGCGGCCCCAGGGCTGGCCTGCGATTCGCTTGTGGGAGGGCCTCAGCCTCCTCCCCAGGCCTTGAGCCTGGCTGGTGGGAAATGGGGAAGAGGCGTGGGAGCAGGGCCAAGAAAGCAGCCAGAAACGGTCAGCCCACCCTGCCGCCAGAGGCCCAGCTCCAGGAGTCTCCCCACGAGGGGCAGCCAAGCAATCCCACAAGGCCGGAGGTGGCCAGGCTGGGCTTGCTTTCACCCAAGGACGCGGAGAAGGCCACAAGGCATCCCTGAAATCAAATGGCCAAGGGGGTCCACCCATAGCTGCTTTGCCCAGAATACTCCAGCCACACAGCTGCTGCTTGGGCCTTCCTGTGAACACAGATGCCAGCTTTGATGATCACGCGGGGTTCACTACCGTCCGTCCGCTCCACAGCAACGCGGAGACCTAATTCATGGACCGCGGAATGGTTGCATTTCTGTCAGCAAATGCGTCAAGTCCTGGGTCCCTACGGTGCTCTCCTGCGTTTGCGTGAGTTTGTGCGTGTGTGTGCTGCGTGTGCTGTGTGTGGGAGCCAGCGTGCTCGGACGAGCACGGATGTGGCAGCAGCTTGTTGGCGACCCCGTTGTCTTGGAATGTAAGGGAGGATGAACGGGGACCTTGAACCTTCCCTTTTCTCCTCCTGGGGTGGGCCCGGGAAGCAAAGGACCCGGGGGACAGTTCGACGAGGTTCCGTCTGGCTCACACCTGGACGAAAAGAGAGCTTCCCTAGGGAGAAGAACGGCCAGGGAGACAATGCCCAGAGATATTCTGAAGGGGGTGGCTTCAGGTGGGAAGGACATTGAAACATACGGTCATGGTGACCGGGGAAGGAGAAGAGAGAGAACCAACCCCCGAGGTTCGGGTCCCGGGGAATTGAGGGAAGGAGGGACGCCCCCTTGCCGCCTTTGTCCTGCAGCTTTGCCTCCGGGTAGTCAGAGTAGAGGAGGGACGGGCCCTCCTTAGAACCAACCCTCTTGCCGCTAAGGAAAGAAAGTGAAATGGGGAGAGGGCGCTAGCATATGGTCACCGTCGGGAAACTCCCAGTGTTCTCGTGGATCGGGCCAGGGGCGGTGCGTGAATGGGCCGTAGCATGCGCAGGGCGTGACCGGGAGACACTGCCCACCTCTGGATGGAAGATCATGCCACCAAGCGGCCTCCCGTCAGCGGGTTTCCCTGCCAGAGCGGGGTCAAGGCTTTTGACGGGGCAGCCAGCTTGCGGGGCATGCCGAGGGTGAGAGCAGAGGCCGAACCGCTCCCTGAGTATGTCACCAGCCAACTCCAAAGGGCCAGAGAGCCCAGCAAGGGAGGAAAACAAAGGGTTGGGGGCCTGACCTGGAGACGCAAGGACGAGGCAGCTAAGGGACCGGAGTCCGGGGTCCCGTGGGGGCCTGGAACCACAATGGATGGCAATGAACGGAGGGTTGTAATAGGCAGGACGCTGGATACCCCCGCAGTCAACGCGGGTGCTGTCAGACGGCTGAGCAAACCCCGCCTCCACCGCCACAGACACCCATCCAGGAAGGAAAGGCCTGAAGTAAGGCAAGAGCCTCCGTGCCACCTGGAAAGTACGGTGGCCCGAGGGGACAGCTGGAAACCACCCGTGGCGCCTTTTAGCCTCACAGCCGAGGGAGGGCCCCTCGGCCCAGACGAAGAACAGGCCGTTTAGGCAAGGGTTTGAATGATGCCCGGAGAGCCCCCCGTTTGCTTTCCGCGCTGTGCTGTAGTCCCCAGCTGGGAAGAAGGAAGGCTAATCCAGGGGGACCACAGGGAAGAAAAAGGAGCAGGGAAGGGCAAGCCCTCGGCCCCCTCGGCCGTGCACGGAGATGCGGTGCCTGCATAGACAGGCGGGTGAAAATGTAAGTGTGTACCTCTGTGGGTGAGTACGCACGTAAGCAAGGGCGAATGTAGTTGAAGGTGTGCAGTGTCGGATCCCGCTGTCAAACACGGCGACCTCGGAAGCCGAGCTGGGATGCCGGCCCCTGCAGGCCCAATCCGTGCATTTCTCTCTCCCTGTATTTTCTCCAAGCAAGAGTTGGATTTGCCCTTAGTTCTTCCAACCGGGAGAAGCTCCACAGGAGAGGACATGTTCATCAGGACCTCGGTTTTTCTTGCGCAGCCAAGGGCTCTTCTCTCTGTGTCTCTCTGTCCGTCTGTCTTTTGTTTTCCCCTCGGGAGACTTGGGGGTTCCTATACCGCCCGGAACATGTTGGTGTGGAGCAAAGCGTGCCAAATTCAGTTCCGAGGGCCAACTCGAAGAGCCCGTCGGATTCCTGGGAGTGCTAATTGCCGGGACTAGTTGCGGTCTTACAGTTGTCCAACACGGGGCGAGGCTGTGCCTTCCCGAGCACAGTCTAGGCGCCTAGGATTACTTTTCAGAAGGGAAGAGGACGGGAAAGGCGGGAAAGGAAACATTTGGGGAATGGCAGAAAGCAGCCGTCCCGAGGTACGGCGTGCAATCGGTGTGATTCTTAACATTCCCTCCAGAGGAATCTAAGGCTATCAGAGTTTTGCACGCGAATCTTCTCTAGGTACGCGCCCTTACCCCTAGGTTTGGTCGGTAATTTGGCCTCCAAGATCCCATGCCCCGTCCCCGCCCGCCGAACATTCCGCAGGCAGCAAAGGTAGGTTGAGAAGCAGAGGGAAAGTGGCCTCCATACACTGCCCACAAGCCACGGCAGCCTCCCCAGCGTACGAACACAAAAGGGCCCCTGAAAGATTGAGGATGACCAAGGACGTGCCCCTGGTGTGGCACTGCAGACTGGCCTACCCATGCTGGTGGGCGGAACAACCCCGACCCCATCCAGCGGCTAAGCGTCTGCCGGAGTGGGTACACGCACTCTTCCCGAGAGGCCCAGTGGCCCTCCCGGAGGCCCACGTGGGAAAGCCGACCCCAGAAGGCCGGCGCAGGGAACCAACGGGCGCCTGGCTTCCTCTGAGGAAGGGAGGTGGAGGCCTGCAGGGCATCGCGACTCCCCGGCTTGCCCCGTGTCCACAGGATAGGCCAACAATTTCAGGCCCCCTGTTGGACCTGGCTGCCTGGGACCCCATGCTCTCTGACGCCTGTCTCTCCCTCCTCCCCCCAGTGCTCTCCCCAGACAGACAGCCAGCCAGAAGGAGGGACTTGACTCCCGGTTGACCAGCCAACGCAGCCTGGCCCTGGGCCACCCTCTAGTCCTGGACGACAGTCAGGATTTCCAAAGTAGCTGGCAGAATTCCGCGTAGGCTGTCTTCGCTCAGCGAAAACCCGCAGCCGGCAAAGAATCACCGAGCGAGGTGGAAGGGACAAAACACAGCCGCCCATGCGGGCTTCCCCGAAGGTGGCCTCCGTGGTGCGGAACCCAGCGTGTTCACCCGAGATGGGAGCAGGCTGGCAGTTTTTCGATTCCTCCTTTGGCCCAAGAGACTAATGGAGGCAACTCCAGGCAGGGTGGGGGCGGGGAAAGGGGTGACCGGCACGTCTGGAGCCACACTGCCATCAAGCGGAAACCGTTTCTGAAAAGTTCAGGCAGCGGCGACTTGCCATCGGGAAGGCTTGGGGGTCAGCGAGGAGCTGCCTGGCGCACCGGTCTCGGCCTAAGCCAGGGCTGCCCCAAGGGCTGGTCCGCTCGGAGGCCCAGAGGGGAATGACGCCTGCCCGTGGGAGCCGGCGGCGAGACAGCAACCACAGGGGAACCCTCCCCCGCCACACCCCCACCCCCACCCCCACCCCCACCCCCGCCCCACCCCCACCCGGGCCAGAGCTGACCGCCCAATCGGCCCGGGGGGGCGGGCCTTGTCCGTCAGCCATCTTGGGGCGGGCCCGGCAGAAGCAAGTCACCGCTGTCTCCGGGGCCTGCCTAGGGCTTTTTCACGGGGCTCCCTTGTGCAGGAGCACCAGGGTGGGCTGTCCGGAGCCACGCGGGGCTCGGGCTTCCTCTGTCCTCGCTGGCCATAAAGGAGCACAGTGGCGGCCCTGGAGGCTAGGCCCTTTTACGCGCGTCAGCCCCAGGCCAGTTGGCATGGCAGCCATCAGAGTCGGCTTCTGGTTCTGAGTCAGCTCCTCAACTGTGGAGCCGGGGTGCCGGGGTGCCGGGGTGCCGGGGTGCCGGGCCCAGAGATGAGAACACGGCAAAGGAGCCGCCAGGAGTTCCTTCTCCGGGAGCACCCGCAGGACCGCCACACCCCCCGCACCCACAACCTCCTGGCATTCCCGGGCTTCCTCCGAGCACTTCTCCCCGAAGGGCGCCCTTTGGTAGTGCCGGATTCCGCCTGATGGCAGTATGGCTCCATAAATGTCACCCAGAACTCTTTCCCTGCCCCCATGCCACGTCCCTCCGCCCTTCCGTCGTGAAGAAAAAAAAAAAAAATCAAAAAGAAAGAAAGAAAAGAAACCAAAACCACAGTCAGAATACATCGCCAAAACCCATGACACAGAAGAGGAAATGGCCACTGCTCACTCTGCAGACCCCTCAGGTAACCCCGGTCGGACACCTTGCCTCTCTGCTTCCTCCTTGCTTCCCCGGTTTTCCTTGGCTGCTGTTCTTCAAAGTAAAAGGAATAAAAAAATAATACATCCCCAGGCCGTGACTCCAAATCACCGTGTAAAGCCTAGGACCCCTCGGGGACAAGGCAGCGGCCCCAGGGCTGGCCTGCGATTCGCTTGTGGGAGGGCCTCAGCCTCCTCCCCAGGCCTTGAGCCTGGCTGGTGGGAAATGGGGAAGAGGCGTGGGAGCAGGGCCAAGAAAGCAGCCAGAAACGGTCAGCCCACCCTGCCGCCAGAGGCCCAGCTCCAGGAGTCTCCCCACGAGGGGCAGCCAAGCAATCCCACAAGGCCGGAGGTGGCCAGGCTGGGCTTGCTTTCACCCAAGGACGCGGAGAAGGCCACAAGGCATCCCTGAAATCAAATGGCCAAGGGGGTCCACCCATAGCTGCTTTGCCCAGAATACTCCAGCCACACAGCTGCTGCTTGGGCCTTCCTGTGAACACAGATGCCAGCTTTGATGATCACGCGGGGTTCACTACCGTCCGTCCGCTCCACAGCAACGCGGAGACCTAATTCATGGACCGCGGAATGGTTGCATTTCTGTCAGCAAATGCGTCAAGTCCTGGGTCCCTACGGTGCTCTCCTGCGTTTGCGTGAGTTTGTGCGTGTGTGTGCTGCGTGTGCTGTGTGTGGGAGCCAGCGTGCTCGGACGAGCACGGATGTGGCAGCAGCTTGTTGGCGACCCCGTTGTCTTGGAATGTAAGGGAGGATGAACGGGGACCTTGAACCTTCCCTTTTCTCCTCCTGGGGTGGGCCCGGGAAGCAAAGGACCCGGGGGACAGTTCGACGAGGTTCCGTCTGGCTCACACCTGGACGAAAAGAGAGCTTCCCTAGGGAGAAGAACGGCCAGGGAGACAATGCCCAGAGATATTCTGAAGGGGGTGGCTTCAGGTGGGAAGGACATTGAAACATACGGTCATGGTGACCGGGGAAGGAGAAGAGAGAGAACCAACCCCCGAGGTTCGGGTCCCGGGGAATTGAGGGAAGGAGGGACGCCCCCTTGCCGCCTTTGTCCTGCAGCTTTGCCTCCGGGTAGTCAGAGTAGAGGAGGGACGGGCCCTCCTTAGAACCAACCCTCTTGCCGCTAAGGAAAGAAAGTGAAATGGGGAGAGGGCGCTAGCATATGGTCACCGTCGGGAAACTCCCAGTGTTCTCGTGGATCGGGCCAGGGGCGGTGCGTGAATGGGCCGTAGCATGCGCAGGGCGTGACCGGGAGACACTGCCCACCTCTGGATGGAAGATCATGCCACCAAGCGGCCTCCCGTCAGCGGGTTTCCCTGCCAGAGCGGGGTCAAGGCTTTTGACGGGGCAGCCAGCTTGCGGGGCATGCCGAGGGTGAGAGCAGAGGCCGAACCGCTCCCTGAGTATGTCACCAGCCAACTCCAAAGGGCCAGAGAGCCCAGCAAGGGAGGAAAACAAAGGGTTGGGGGCCTGACCTGGAGACGCAAGGACGAGGCAGCTAAGGGACCGGAGTCCGGGGTCCCGTGGGGGCCTGGAACCACAATGGATGGCAATGAACGGAGGGTTGTAATAGGCAGGACGCTGGATACCCCCGCAGTCAACGCGGGTGCTGTCAGACGGCTGAGCAAACCCCGCCTCCACCGCCACAGACACCCATCCAGGAAGGAAAGGCCTGAAGTAAGGCAAGAGCCTCCGTGCCACCTGGAAAGTACGGTGGCCCGAGGGGACAGCTGGAAACCACCCGTGGCGCCTTTTAGCCTCACAGCCGAGGGAGGGCCCCTCGGCCCAGACGAAGAACAGGCCGTTTAGGCAAGGGTTTGAATGATGCCCGGAGAGCCCCCCGTTTGCTTTCCGCGCTGTGCTGTAGTCCCCAGCTGGGAAGAAGGAAGGCTAATCCAGGGGGACCACAGGGAAGAAAAAGGAGCAGGGAAGGGCAAGCCCTCGGCCCCCTCGGCCGTGCACGGAGATGCGGTGCCTGCATAGACAGGCGGGTGAAAATGTAAGTGTGTACCTCTGTGGGTGAGTACGCACGTAAGCAAGGGTGAATGTAGTTGAAGGTGTGCAGTGTCGGACCCCGCTGTCAAACACGGCGACCTCGGAAGCCGAGCTGGGATGCCGGCCCCTGCAGGCCCAATCCGTGCATTTCTCTCTCCCTGTATTTTCTCCAAGCAAGAGTTGGATTTGCCCTTAGTTCTTCCAACCGGGAGAAGCTCCACAGGAGAGGACATGTTCATCAGGACCTCGGTTTTTCTTGCGCAGCCAAGGGCTCTTCTCTCTGTGTCTCTCTGTCCGTCTGTCTTTTGTTTTCCCCTCGGGAGACTTGGGGGTTCCTATACCGCCCGGAACATGTTGGTGTGGAGCAAAGCGTGCCAAATTCAGTTCCGAGGGCCAACTCGAAGAGCCCGTCGGATTCCTGGGAGTGCTAATTGCCGGGACTAGTTGCGGTCTTACAGTTGTCCAACACGGGGCGAGGCTGTGCCTTCCCGAGCACAGTCTAGGCGCCTAGGATTACTTTTCAGAAGGGAAGAGGACGGGAAAGGCGGGAAAGGAAACATTTGGGGAATGGCAGAAAGCAGCCGTCCCGAGGTACGGCGTGCAATCGGTGTGATTCTTAACATTCCCTCCAGAGGAATCTAAGGCTATCAGAGTTTTGCACGCGAATCTTCTCTAGGTACGCGCCCTTACCCCTAGGTTTGGTCGGTAATTTGGCCTCCAAGATCCCATGCCCCGTCCCCGCCCGCCGAACATTCCGCAGGCAGCAAAGGTAGGTTGAGAAGCAGAGGGAAAGTGGCCTCCATACACTGCCCACAAGCCACGGCAGCCTCCCCAGCGTACGAACACAAAAGGGCCCCTGAAAGATTGAGGATGACCAAGGACGTGCCCCTGGTGTGGCACTGCAGACTGGCCTACCCATGCTGGTGGGCGGAACAACCCCGACCCCATCCAGCGGCTAAGCGTCTGCCGGAGTGGGTACACGCACTCTTCCCGAGAGGCCCAGTGGCCCTCCCGGAGGCCCACGTGGGAAAGCCGACCCCAGAAGGCCGGCGCAGGGAACCAACGGGCGCCTGGCTTCCTCTGAGGAAGGGAGGTGGAGGCCTGCAGGGCATCGCGACTCCCCGGCTTGCCCCGTGTCCACAGGATAGGCCAACAATTTCAGGCCCCCTGTTGGACCTGGCTGCCTGGGACCCCATGCTCTCTGACGCCTGTCTCTCCCTCCTCCCCCCAGTGCTCTCCCCAGACAGACAGCCAGCCAGAAGGAGGGACTTGACTCCCGGTTGACCAGCCAACGCAGCCTGGCCCTGGGCCACCCTCTAGTCCTGGACGACAGTCAGGATTTCCAAAGTAGCTGGCAGAATTCCGCGTAGGCTGTCTTCGCTCAGCGAAAACCCGCAGCCGGCAAAGAATCACCGAGCGAGGTGGAAGGGACAAAACACAGCCGCCCATGCGGGCTTCCCCGAAGGTGGCCTCCGTGGTGCGGAACCCAGCGTGTTCACCCGAGATGGGAGCAGGCTGGCAGTTTTTCGATTCCTCCTTTGGCCCAAGAGACTAATGGAGGCAACTCCAGGCAGGGTGGGGGCGGGGAAAGGGGTGACCGGCACGTCTGGAGCCACACTGCCATCAAGCGG
Organism: Loxodonta africana; assembly: GCF_030014295.1. Classification (NCBI taxonomy): domain Eukaryota; kingdom Metazoa; phylum Chordata; class Mammalia; order Proboscidea; family Elephantidae; genus Loxodonta; species Loxodonta africana. The sequence continues at coordinate 83,716 of NW_026975190.1, read as the reverse complement.
AAACCGTTTCTGAAAAGTTCAGGCAGCGGCGACTTGCCATCGGGAAGGCTTGGGGGTCAGCGAGGAGCTGCCTGGCGCACCGGTCTCGGCCTAAGCCAGGGCTGCCCCAAGGGCTGGTCCGCTCGGAGGCCCAGAGGGGAATGACGCCTGCCCGTGGGAGCCGGCGGCGAGACAGCAACCACAGGGGAACCCTCCCCCGCCACACCCCCACCCCCACCCCCACCCCCACCCCCGCCCCACCCCCACCCGGGCCAGAGCTGACCGCCCAATCGGCCCGGGGGGGCGGGCCTTGTCCGTCAGCCATCTTGGGGCGGGCCCGGCAGAAGCAAGTCACCGCTGTCTCCGGGGCCTGCCTAGGGCTTTTTCACGGGGCTCCCTTGTGCAGGAGCACCAGGGTGGGCTGTCCGGAGCCACGCGGGGCTCGGGCTTCCTCTGTCCTCGCTGGCCATAAAGGAGCACAGTGGCGGCCCTGGAGGCTAGGCCCTTTTACGCGCGTCAGCCCCAGGCCAGTTGGCATGGCAGCCATCAGAGTCGGCTTCTGGTTCTGAGTCAGCTCCTCAACTGTGGAGCCGGGGTGCCGGGGTGCCGGGGTGCCGGGCCCAGAGATGAGAACACGGCAAAGGAGCCGCCAGGAGTTCCTTCTCCGGGAGCACCCGCAGGACCGCCACACCCCCCGCACCCACAACCTCCTGGCATTCCCGGGCTTCCTCCGAGCACTTCTCCCCGAAGGGCGCCCTTTGGTAGTGCCGGATTCCGCCTGATGGCAGTATGGCTCCATAAATGTCACCCAGAACTCTTTCCCTGCCCCCATGCCACGTCCCTCCGCCCTTCCGTCGTGAAGAAAAAAAAAAAAAATCAAAAAGAAAGAAAGAAAAGAAACCAAAACCACAGTCAGAATACATCGCCAAAACCCATGACACAGAAGAGGAAATGGCCACTGCTCACTCTGCAGACCCCTCAGGTAACCCCGGTCGGACACCTTGCCTCTCTGCTTCCTCCTTGCTTCCCCGGTTTTCCTTGGCTGCTGTTCTTCAAAGTAAAAGGAATAAAAAAATAATACATCCCCAGGCCGTGACTCCAAATCACCGTGTAAAGCCTAGGACCCCTCGGGGACAAGGCAGCGGCCCCAGGGCTGGCCTGCGATTCGCTTGTGGGAGGGCCTCAGCCTCCTCCCCAGGCCTTGAGCCTGGCTGGTGGGAAATGGGGAAGAGGCGTGGGAGCAGGGCCAAGAAAGCAGCCAGAAACGGTCAGCCCACCCTGCCGCCAGAGGCCCAGCTCCAGGAGTCTCCCCACGAGGGGCAGCCAAGCAATCCCACAAGGCCGGAGGTGGCCAGGCTGGGCTTGCTTTCACCCAAGGACGCGGAGAAGGCCACAAGGCATCCCTGAAATCAAATGGCCAAGGGGGTCCACCCATAGCTGCTTTGCCCAGAATACTCCAGCCACACAGCTGCTGCTTGGGCCTTCCTGTGAACACAGATGCCAGCTTTGATGATCACGCGGGGTTCACTACCGTCCGTCCGCTCCACAGCAACGCGGAGACCTAATTCATGGACCGCGGAATGGTTGCATTTCTGTCAGCAAATGCGTCAAGTCCTGGGTCCCTACGGTGCTCTCCTGCGTTTGCGTGAGTTTGTGCGTGTGTGTGCTGCGTGTGCTGTGTGTGGGAGCCAGCGTGCTCGGACGAGCACGGATGTGGCAGCAGCTTGTTGGCGACCCCGTTGTCTTGGAATGTAAGGGAGGATGAACGGGGACCTTGAACCTTCCCTTTTCTCCTCCTGGGGTGGGCCCGGGAAGCAAAGGACCCGGGGGACAGTTCGACGAGGTTCCGTCTGGCTCACACCTGGACGAAAAGAGAGCTTCCCTAGGGAGAAGAACGGCCAGGGAGACAATGCCCAGAGATATTCTGAAGGGGGTGGCTTCAGGTGGGAAGGACATTGAAACATACGGTCATGGTGACCGGGGAAGGAGAAGAGAGAGAACCAACCCCCGAGGTTCGGGTCCCGGGGAATTGAGGGAAGGAGGGACGCCCCCTTGCCGCCTTTGTCCTGCAGCTTTGCCTCCGGGTAGTCAGAGTAGAGGAGGGACGGGCCCTCCTTAGAACCAACCCTCTTGCCGCTAAGGAAAGAAAGTGAAATGGGGAGAGGGCGCTAGCATATGGTCACCGTCGGGAAACTCCCAGTGTTCTCGTGGATCGGGCCAGGGGCGGTGCGTGAATGGGCCGTAGCATGCGCAGGGCGTGACCGGGAGACACTGCCCACCTCTGGATGGAAGATCATGCCACCAAGCGGCCTCCCGTCAGCGGGTTTCCCTGCCAGAGCGGGGTCAAGGCTTTTGACGGGGCAGCCAGCTTGCGGGGCATGCCGAGGGTGAGAGCAGAGGCCGAACCGCTCCCTGAGTATGTCACCAGCCAACTCCAAAGGGCCAGAGAGCCCAGCAAGGGAGGAAAACAAAGGGTTGGGGGCCTGACCTGGAGACGCAAGGACGAGGCAGCTAAGGGACCGGAGTCCGGGGTCCCGTGGGGGCCTGGAACCACAATGGATGGCAATGAACGGAGGGTTGTAATAGGCAGGACGCTGGATACCCCCGCAGTCAACGCGGGTGCTGTCAGACGGCTGAGCAAACCCCGCCTCCACCGCCACAGACACCCATCCAGGAAGGAAAGGCCTGAAGTAAGGCAAGAGCCTCCGTGCCACCTGGAAAGTACGGTGGCCCGAGGGGACAGCTGGAAACCACCCGTGGCGCCTTTTAGCCTCACAGCCGAGGGAGGGCCCCTCGGCCCAGACGAAGAACAGGCCGTTTAGGCAAGGGTTTGAATGATGCCCGGAGAGCCCCCCGTTTGCTTTCCGCGCTGTGCTGTAGTCCCCAGCTGGGAAGAAGGAAGGCTAATCCAGGGGGACCACAGGGAAGAAAAAGGAGCAGGGAAGGGCAAGCCCTCGGCCCCCTCGGCCGTGCACGGAGATGCGGTGCCTGCATAGACAGGCGGGTGAAAATGTAAGTGTGTACCTCTGTGGGTGAGTACGCACGTAAGCAAGGGTGAATGTAGTTGAAGGTGTGCAGTGTCGGACCCCGCTGTCAAACACGGCGACCTCGGAAGCCGAGCTGGGATGCCGGCCCCTGCAGGCCCAATCCGTGCATTTCTCTCTCCCTGTATTTTCTCCAAGCAAGAGTTGGATTTGCCCTTAGTTCTTCCAACCGGGAGAAGCTCCACAGGAGAGGACATGTTCATCAGGACCTCGGTTTTTCTTGCGCAGCCAAGGGCTCTTCTCTCTGTGTCTCTCTGTCCGTCTGTCTTTTGTTTTCCCCTCGGGAGACTTGGGGGTTCCTATACCGCCCGGAACATGTTGGTGTGGAGCAAAGCGTGCCAAATTCAGTTCCGAGGGCCAACTCGAAGAGCCCGTCGGATTCCTGGGAGTGCTAATTGCCGGGACTAGTTGCGGTCTTACAGTTGTCCAACACGGGGCGAGGCTGTGCCTTCCCGAGCACAGTCTAGGCGCCTAGGATTACTTTTCAGAAGGGAAGAGGACGGGAAAGGCGGGAAAGGAAACATTTGGGGAATGGCAGAAAGCAGCCGTCCCGAGGTACGGCGTGCAATCGGTGTGATTCTTAACATTCCCTCCAGAGGAATCTAAGGCTATCAGAGTTTTGCACGCGAATCTTCTCTAGGTACGCGCCCTTACCCCTAGGTTTGGTCGGTAATTTGGCCTCCAAGATCCCATGCCCCGTCCCCGCCCGCCGAACATTCCGCAGGCAGCAAAGGTAGGTTGAGAAGCAGAGGGAAAGTGGCCTCCATACACTGCCCACAAGCCACGGCAGCCTCCCCAGCGTACGAACACAAAAGGGCCCCTGAAAGATTGAGGATGACCAAGGACGTGCCCCTGGTGTGGCACTGCAGACTGGCCTACCCACGCTGGTGGGCGGAACAACCCCGACCCCATCCAGCGGCTAAGCGTCTGCCGGAGTGGGTACACGCACTCTTCCCGAGAGGCCCAGTGGCCCTCCCGGAGGCCCACGTGGGAAAGCCGACCCCAGAAGGCCGGCGCAGGGAACCAACGGGCGCCTGGCTTCCTCTGAGGAAGGGAGGTGGAGGCCTGCAGGGCATCGCGACTCCCCGGCTTGCCCCGTGTCCACAGGATAGGCCAACAATTTCAGGCCCCCTGTTGGACCTGGCTGCCTGGGACCCCATGCTCTCTGACGCCTGTCTCTCCCTCCTCCCCCCAGTGCTCTCCCCAGACAGACAGCCAGCCAGAAGGAGGGACTTGACTCCCGGTTGACCAGCCAACGCAGCCTGGCCCTGGGCCACCCTCTAGTCCTGGACGACAGTCAGGATTTCCAAAGTAGCTGGCAGAATTCCGCGTAGGCTGTCTTCGCTCAGCGAAAACCCGCAGCCGGCAAAGAATCACCGAGCGAGGTGGAAGGGACAAAACACAGCCGCCCATGCGGGCTTCCCCGAAGGTGGCCTCCGTGGTGCGGAACCCAGCGTGTTCACCCGAGATGGGAGCAGGCTGGCAGTTTTTCGATTCCTCCTTTGGCCCAAGAGACTAATGGAGGCAACTCCAGGCAGGGTGGGGGCGGGGAAAGGGGTGACCGGCACGTCTGGAGCCACACTGCCATCAAGCGGAAACCGTTTCTGAAAAGTTCAGGCAGCGGCGACTTGCCATCGGGAAGGCTTGGGGGTCAGCGAGGAGCTGCCTGGCGCACCGGTCTCGGCCTAAGCCAGGGCTGCCCCAAGGGCTGGTCCGCTCGGAGGCCCAGAGGGGAATGACGCCTGCCCGTGGGAGCCGGCGGCGAGACAGCAACCACAGGGGAACCCTCCCCCGCCACACCCCCACCCCCACCCCCACCCCCACCCCCGCCCCACCCCCACCCGGGCCAGAGCTGACCGCCCAATCGGCCCGGGGGGGCGGGCCTTGTCCGTCAGCCATCTTGGGGCGGGCCCGGCAGAAGCAAGTCACCGCTGTCTCCGGGGCCTGCCTAGGGCTTTTTCACGGGGCTCCCTTGTGCAGGAGCACCAGGGTGGGCTGTCCGGAGCCACGCGGGGCTCGGGCTTCCTCTGTCCTCGCTGGCCATAAAGGAGCACAGTGGCGGCCCTGGAGGCTAGGCCCTTTTACGCGCGTCAGCCCCAGGCCAGTTGGCATGGCAGCCATCAGAGTCGGCTTCTGGTTCTGAGTCAGCTCCTCAACTGTGGAGCCGGGGTGCCGGGGTGCCGGGGTGCCGGGCCCAGAGATGAGAACACGGCAAAGGAGCCGCCAGGAGTTCCTTCTCCGGGAGCACCCGCAGGACCGCCACACCCCCCGCACCCACAACCTCCTGGCATTCCCGGGCTTCCTCCGAGCACTTCTCCCCGAAGGGCGCCCTTTGGTAGTGCCGGATTCCGCCTGATGGCAGTATGGCTCCATAAATGTCACCCAGAACTCTTTCCCTGCCCCCATGCCACGTCCCTCCGCCCTTCCGTCGTGAAGAAAAAAAAAAAAAATCAAAAAGAAAGAAAGAAAAGAAACCAAAACCACAGTCAGAATACATCGCCAAAACCCATGACACAGAAGAGGAAATGGCCACTGCTCACTCTGCAGACCCCTCAGGTAACCCCGGTCGGACACCTTGCCTCTCTGCTTCCTCCTTGCTTCCCCGGTTTTCCTTGGCTGCTGTTCTTCAAAGTAAAAGGAATAAAAAAATAATACATCCCCAGGCCGTGACTCCAAATCACCGTGTAAAGCCTAGGACCCCTCGGGGACAAGGCAGCGGCCCCAGGGCTGGCCTGCGATTCGCTTGTGGGAGGGCCTCAGCCTCCTCCCCAGGCCTTGAGCCTGGCTGGTGGGAAATGGGGAAGAGGCGTGGGAGCAGGGCCAAGAAAGCAGCCAGAAACGGTCAGCCCACCCTGCCGCCAGAGGCCCAGCTCCAGGAGTCTCCCCACGAGGGGCAGCCAAGCAATCCCACAAGGCCGGAGGTGGCCAGGCTGGGCTTGCTTTCACCCAAGGACGCGGAGAAGGCCACAAGGCATCCCTGAAATCAAATGGCCAAGGGGGTCCACCCATAGCTGCTTTGCCCAGAATACTCCAGCCACACAGCTGCTGCTTGGGCCTTCCTGTGAACACAGATGCCAGCTTTGATGATCACGCGGGGTTCACTACCGTCCGTCCGCTCCACAGCAACGCGGAGACCTAATTCATGGACCGCGGAATGGTTGCATTTCTGTCAGCAAATGCGTCAAGTCCTGGGTCCCTACGGTGCTCTCCTGCGTTTGCGTGAGTTTGTGCGTGTGTGTGCTGCGTGTGCTGTGTGTGGGAGCCAGCGTGCTCGGACGAGCACGGATGTGGCAGCAGCTTGTTGGCGACCCCGTTGTCTTGGAATGTAAGGGAGGATGAACGGGGACCTTGAACCTTCCCTTTTCTCCTCCTGGGGTGGGCCCGGGAAGCAAAGGACCCGGGGGACAGTTCGACGAGGTTCCGTCTGGCTCACACCTGGACGAAAAGAGAGCTTCCCTAGGGAGAAGAACGGCCAGGGAGACAATGCCCAGAGATATTCTGAAGGGGGTGGCTTCAGGTGGGAAGGACATTGAAACATACGGTCATGGTGACCGGGGAAGGAGAAGAGAGAGAACCAACCCCCGAGGTTCGGGTCCCGGGGAATTGAGGGAAGGAGGGACGCCCCCTTGCCGCCTTTGTCCTGCAGCTTTGCCTCCGGGTAGTCAGAGTAGAGGAGGGACGGGCCCTCCTTAGAACCAACCCTCTTGCCGCTAAGGAAAGAAAGTGAAATGGGGAGAGGGCGCTAGCATATGGTCACCGTCGGGAAACTCCCAGTGTTCTCGTGGATCGGGCCAGGGGCGGTGCGTGAATGGGCCGTAGCATGCGCAGGGCGTGACCGGGAGACACTGCCCACCTCTGGATGGAAGATCATGCCACCAAGCGGCCTCCCGTCAGCGGGTTTCCCTGCCAGAGCGGGGTCAAGGCTTTTGACGGGGCAGCCAGCTTGCGGGGCATGCCGAGGGTGAGAGCAGAGGCCGAACCGCTCCCTGAGTATGTCACCAGCCAACTCCAAAGGGCCAGAGAGCCCAGCAAGGGAGGAAAACAAAGGGTTGGGGGCCTGACCTGGAGACGCAAGGACGAGGCAGCTAAGGGACCGGAGTCCGGGGTCCCGTGGGGGCCTGGAACCACAATGGATGGCAATGAACGGAGGGTTGTAATAGGCAGGACGCTGGATACCCCCGCAGTCAACGCGGGTGCTGTCAGACGGCTGAGCAAACCCCGCCTCCACCGCCACAGACACCCATCCAGGAAGGAAAGGCCTGAAGTAAGGCAAGAGCCTCCGTGCCACCTGGAAAGTACGGTGGCCCGAGGGGACAGCTGGAAACCACCCGTGGCGCCTTTTAGCCTCACAGCCGAGGGAGGGCCCCTCGGCCCAGACGAAGAACAGGCCGTTTAGGCAAGGGTTTGAATGATGCCCGGAGAGCCCCCCGTTTGCTTTCCGCGCTGTGCTGTAGTCCCCAGCTGGGAAGAAGGAAGGCTAATCCAGGGGGACCACAGGGAAGAAAAAGGAGCAGGGAAGGGCAAGCCCTCGGCCCCCTCGGCCGTGCACGGAGATGCGGTGCCTGCATAGACAGGCGGGTGAAAATGTAAGTGTGTACCTCTGTGGGTGAGTACGCACGTAAGCAAGGGTGAATGTAGTTGAAGGTGTGCAGTGTCGGACCCCGCTGTCAAACACGGCGACCTCGGAAGCCGAGCTGGGATGCCGGCCCCTGCAGGCCCAATCCGTGCATTTCTCTCTCCCTGTATTTTCTCCAAGCAAGAGTTGGATTTGCCCTTAGTTCTTCCAACCGGGAGAAGCTCCACAGGAGAGGACATGTTCATCAGGACCTCGGTTTTTCTTGCGCAGCCAAGGGCTCTTCTCTCTGTGTCTCTCTGTCCGTCTGTCTTTTGTTTTCCCCTCGGGAGACTTGGGGGTTCCTATACCGCCCGGAACATGTTGGTGTGGAGCAAAGCGTGCCAAATTCAGTTCCGAGGGCCAACTCGAAGAGCCCGTCGGATTCCTGGGAGTGCTAATTGCCGGGACTAGTTGCGGTCTTACAGTTGTCCAACACGGGGCGAGGCTGTGCCTTCCCGAGCACAGTCTAGGCGCCTAGGATTACTTTTCAGAAGGGAAGAGGACGGGAAAGGCGGGAAAGGAAACATTTGGGGAATGGCAGAAAGCAGCCGTCCCGAGGTACGGCGTGCAATCGGTGTGATTCTTAACATTCCCTCCAGAGGAATCTAAGGCTATCAGAGTTTTGCACGCGAATCTTCTCTAGGTACGCGCCCTTACCCCTAGGTTTGGTCGGTAATTTGGCCTCCAAGATCCCATGCCCCGTCCCCGCCCGCCGAACATTCCGCAGGCAGCAAAGGTAGGTTGAGAAGCAGAGGGAAAGTGGCCTCCATACACTGCCCACAAGCCACGGCAGCCTCCCCAGCGTACGAACACAAAAGGGCCCCTGAAAGATTGAGGATGACCAAGGACGTGCCCCTGGTGTGGCACTGCAGACTGGCCTACCCACGCTGGTGGGCGGAACAACCCCGACCCCATCCAGCGGCTAAGCGTCTGCCGGAGTGGGTACACGCACTCTTCCCGAGAGGCCCAGTGGCCCTCCCGGAGGCCCACGTGGGAAAGCCGACCCCAGAAGGCCGGCGCAGGGAACCAACGGGCGCCTGGCTTCCTCTGAGGAAGGGAGGTGGAGGCCTGCAGGGCATCGCGACTCCCCGGCTTGCCCCGTGTCCACAGGATAGGCCAACAATTTCAGGCCCCCTGTTGGACCTGGCTGCCTGGGACCCCATGCTCTCTGACGCCTGTCTCTCCCTCCTCCCCCCAGTGCTCTCCCCAGACAGACAGCCAGCCAGAAGGAGGGACTTGACTCCCGGTTGACCAGCCAACGCAGCCTGGCCCTGGGCCACCCTCTAGTCCTGGACGACAGTCAGGATTTCCAAAGTAGCTGGCAGAATTCCGCGTAGGCTGTCTTCGCTCAGCGAAAACCCGCAGCCGGCAAAGAATCACCGAGCGAGGTGGAAGGGACAAAACACAGCCGCCCATGCGGGCTTCCCCGAAGGTGGCCTCCGTGGTGCGGAACCCAGCGTGTTCACCCGAGATGGGAGCAGGCTGGCAGTTTTTCGATTCCTCCTTTGGCCCAAGAGACTAATGGAGGCAACTCCAGGCAGGGTGGGGGCGGGGAAAGGGGTGACCGGCACGTCTGGAGCCACACTGCCATCAAGCGGAAACCGTTTCTGAAAAGTTCAGGCAGCGGCGACTTGCCATCGGGAAGGCTTGGGGGTCAGCGAGGAGCTGCCTGGCGCACCGGTCTCGGCCTAAGCCAGGGCTGCCCCAAGGGCCGGTCCGCTCGGAGGCCCAGAGGGGAATGACGCCTGCCCGTGGGAGCCGGCGGCGAGACAGCAACCACAGGGGAACCCTCCCCCGCCACACCCCCACCCCCACCCCCACCCCCACCCCGCCCCACCCCCACCCGGGAGAGAGCTGACCGCCCAATCGGCCCGGGGGGGCGGGCCTTGTCCGTCAGCCATCTTGGGGCGGGCCCGGCAGAAGCAAGTCACCGCTGTCTGCGGGGCCTGCCTAGGGCTTTTTCACGGGGCTCCCTTGTGCAGGAGCACCAGGGTGGGCTGTCCGGAGCCACGCGGGGCTCGGGCTTCCTCTGTCCTCGCTGGCCATAAAGGAGCACAGTGGCGGCCCTGGAGGCTAGGCCCTTTTACGCGCGTCAGCCCCAGGCCAGTTGGCATGGCAGCCATCAGAGTCGGCTTCTGGTTCTGAGTCAGCTCCTCAACTGTGGAGCCGGGGTGCCGGGGTGCCGGGGTGCCGGGCCCAGAGATGAGAACACGGCAAAGGAGCCGCCAGGAGTTCCTTCTCCGGGAGCACCCGCAGGACCGCCACACCCCCCGCACCCACAACCTCCTGGCATTCCCGGGCTTCCTCCGAGCACTTCTCCCGGAAGGGCGCCCTTTGGTAGTGCCGGATTCCGCTTGATGGCAGTATGGCTCCATAAATGTCACCCAGAACTCTTTCCCTGCCCCCATGCCACGTCCCTCCGCCCTTCCGTCGTGAAGAAAAAAAAATCAAAAAGAAAGAAAAGAAACCAAAACCACAGTCAGAATACATCGCCAAAACCCATGACACAGAAGAGGAAATGGCCACTGCTCACTCTGCAGACCCCTCAGGTAACCCCGGTCGGACACCTTGCCTCTCTGCTTCCTCCTTGCTTCCCCGGTTTTCCTTGGCTGCTGCTCTTCAAAGTAAAAGGAATAAAAAAATAATACATCCCCAGGCCGTGACTCCAAATCACCGTGTAAAGCCTAGGACCCCTCGGGGACAAGGCAGCGGCCCCAGGGCTGGCCTGCGATTCGCTTGTGGGAGGGCCTCAGCCTCCTCCCCAGGCCTTGAGCCTGGCTGGTGGGAAATGGGGAAGAGGCGTGGGAGCAGGGCCAAGAAAGCAGCCAGAAACGGTCAGCCCACCCTGCCGCCAGAGGCCCAGCTCCAGGAGTCTCCCCACGAGGGGCAGCCAAGCAATCCCACAAGGCCGGAGGTGGCCAGGCTGGGCTTGCTTTCACCCAAGGACGCGGAGAAGGCCACAAGGCATCCCTGAAATCAAATGGCCAAGGGGGTCCACCCATAGCTGCTTTGCCCAGAATACTCCAGCCACACAGCTGCTGCTTGGGCCTTCCTGTGAACACAGATGCCAGCTTTGATGATCACGCGGGGTTCACTACCGTCCGTCCGCTCCACAGCAACGCGGAGACCTAATTCATGGACCGCGGAATGGTTGCATTTCTGTCAGCAAATGCGTCAAGTCCTGGGTCCCTACGGTGCTCTCCTGCGTTTGCGTGAGTTTGTGCGTGTGTGTGCTGCGTGTGCTGTGTGTGGGAGCCAGCGTGCTCGGACGAGCACGGATGTGGCAGCAGCTTGTTGGCGACCCCGTTGTCTTGGAATGTAAGGGAGGATGAACGGGGACCTTGAACCTTCCCTTTTCTCCTCCTGGGGTGGGCCCGGGAAGCAAAGGACCCGGGGGACAGTTCGACGAGGTTCCGTCTGGCTCACACCTGGACGAAAAGAGAGCTTCCCTAGGGAGAAGAACGGCCAGGGAGACAATGCCCAGAGATATTCTGAAGGGGGTGGCTTCAGGTGGGAAGGACATTGAAACATACGGTCATGGTGACCGGGGAAGGAGAAGAGAGAGAACCAACCCCCGAGGTTCGGGTCCCGGGGAATTGAGGGAAGGAGGGACGCCCCCTTGCCGCCTTTGTCCTGCAGCTTTGCCTCCGGGTAGTCAGAGTAGAGGAGGGACGGGCCCTCCTTAGAACCAACCCTCTTGCCGCTAAGGAAAGAAAGTGAAATGGGGAGAGGGCGCTAGCATATGGTCACCGTCGGGAAACTCCCAGTGTTCTCGTGGATCGGGCCAGGGGCGGTGCGTGAATGGGCCGTAGCATGCGCAGGGCGTGACCGGGAGACACTGCCCACCTCTGGATGGAAGATCATGCCACCAAGCGGCCTCCCGTCAGCGGGTTTCCCTGCCAGAGCGGGGTCAAGGCTTTTGACGGGGCAGCCAGCTTGCGGGGCATGCCGAGGGTGAGAGCAGAGGCCGAACCGCTCCCTGAGTATGTCACCAGCCAACTCCAAAGGGCCAGAGAGCCCAGCAAGGGAGGAAAACAAAGGGTTGGGGGCCTGACCTGGAGACGCAAGGACGAGGCAGCTAAGGGACCGGAGTCCGGGGTCCCGTGGGGGCCTGGAACCACAATGGATGGCAATGAACGGAGGGTTGTAATAGGCAGGACGCTGGATACCCCCGCAGTCAACGCGGGTGCTGTCAGACGGCTGAGCAAACCCCGCCTCCACCGCCACAGACACCCATCCAGGAAGGAAAGGCCTGAAGTAAGGCAAGAGCCTCCGTGCCACCTGGAAAGTACGGTGGCCCGAGGGGACAGCTGGAAACCACCCGTGGCGCCTTTTAGCCTCACAGCCGAGGGAGGGCCCCTCGGCCCAGACGAAGAACAGGCCGTTTAGGCAAGGGTTTGAATGATGCCCGGAGAGCCCCCCGTTTGCTTTCCGCGCTGTGCTGTAGTCCCCAGCTGGGAAGAAGGAAGGCTAATCCAGGGGGACCACAGGGAAGAAAAAGGAGCAGGGAAGGGCAAGCCCTCGGCCCCCTCGGCCGTGCACGGAGATGCGGTGCCTGCATAGACAGGCGGGTGAAAATGTAAGTGTGTACCTCTGTGGGTGAGTACGCACGTAAGCAAGGGCGAATGTAGTTGAAGGTGTGCAGTGTCGGATCCCGCTGTCAAACACGGCGACCTCGGAAGCCGAGCTGGGATGCCGGCCCCTGCAGGCCCAATCCGTGCATTTCTCTCTCCCTGTATTTTCTCCAAGCAAGAGTTGGATTTGCCCTTAGTTCTTCCAACCGGGAGAAGCTCCACAGGAGAGGACATGTTCATCAGGACCTCGGTTTTTCTTGCGCAGCCAAGGGCTCTTCTCTCTGTGTCTCTCTGTCCGTCTGTCTTTTGTTTTCCCCTCGGGAGACTTGGGGGTTCCTATACCGCCCGGAACATGTTGGTGTGGAGCAAAGCGTGCCAAATTCAGTTCCGAGGGCCAACTCGAAGAGCCCGTCGGATTCCTGGGAGTGCTAATTGCCGGGACTAGTTGCGGTCTTACAGTTGTCCAACACGGGGCGAGGCTGTGCCTTCCCGAGCACAGTCTAGGCGCCTAGGATTACTTTTCAGAAGGGAAGAGGACGGGAAAGGCGGGAAAGGAAACATTTGGGGAATGGCAGAAAGCAGCCGTCCCGAGGTACGGCGTGCAATCGGTGTGATTCTTAACATTCCCTCCAGAGGAATCTAAGGCTATCAGAGTTTTGCACGCGAATCTTCTCTAGGTACGCGCCCTTACCCCTAGGTTTGGTCGGTAATTTGGCCTCCAAGATCCCATGCCCCGTCCCCGCCCGCCGAACATTCCGCAGGCAGCAAAGGTAGGTTGAGAAGCAGAGGGAAAGTGGCCTCCATACACTGCCCACAAGCCACGGCAGCCTCCCCAGCGTACGAACACAAAAGGGCCCCTGAAAGATTGAGGATGACCAAGGACGTGCCCCTGGTGTGGCACTGCAGACTGGCCTACCCATGCTGGTGGGCGGAACAACCCCGACCCCATCCAGCGGCTAAGCGTCTGCCGGAGTGGGTACACGCACTCTTCCCGAGAGGCCCAGTGGCCCTCCCGGAGGCCCACGTGGGAAAGCCGACCCCAGAAGGCCGGCGCAGGGAACCAACGGGCGCCTGGCTTCCTCTGAGGAAGGGAGGTGGAGGCCTGCAGGGCATCGCGACTCCCCGGCTTGCCCCGTGTCCACAGGATAGGCCAACAATTTCAGGCCCCCTGTTGGACCTGGCTGCCTGGGACCCCATGCTCTCTGACGCCTGTCTCTCCCTCCTCCCCCCAGTGCTCTCCCCAGACAGACAGCCAGCCAGAAGGAGGGACTTGACTCCCGGTTGACCAGCCAACGCAGCCTGGCCCTGGGCCACCCTCTAGTCCTGGACGACAGTCAGGATTTCCAAAGTAGCTGGCAGAATTCCGCGTAGGCTGTCTTCGCTCAGCGAAAACCCGCAGCCGGCAAAGAATCACCGAGCGAGGTGGAAGGGACAAAACACAGCCGCCCATGCGGGCTTCCCCGAAGGTGGCCTCCGTGGTGCGGAACCCAGCGTGTTCACCCGAGATGGGAGCAGGCTGGCAGTTTTTCGATTCCTCCTTTGGCCCAAGAGACTAATGGAGGCAACTCCAGGCAGGGTGGGGGCGGGGAAAGGGGTGACCGGCACGTCTGGAGCCACACTGCCATCAAGCGGAAACCGTTTCTGAAAAGTTCAGGCAGCGGCGACTTGCCATCGGGAAGGCTTGGGGGTCAGCGAGGAGCTGCCTGGCGCACCGGTCTCGGCCTAAGCCAGGGCTGCCCCAAGGGCTGGTCCGCTCGGAGGCCCAGAGGGGAATGACGCCTGCCCGTGGGAGCCGGCGGCGAGACAGCAACCACAGGGGAACCCTCCCCCGCCACACCCCCACCCCCACCCCCACCCCCACCCCCGCCCCACCCCCACCCGGGAGAGAGCTGACCGCCCAATCGGCCCGGGGGGGCGGGCCTTGTCCGTCAGCCATCTTGGGGCGGGCCCGGCAGAAGCAAGTCACCGCTGTCTCCGGGGCCTGCCTAGGGCTTTTTCACGGGGCTCCCTTGTGCAGGAGCACCAGGGTGGGCTGTCCGGAGCCACGCGGGGCTCGGGCTTCCTCTGTCCTCGCTGGCCATAAAGGAGCACAGTGGCGGCCCTGGAGGCTAGGCCCTTTTACGCGCGTCAGCCCCAGGCCAGTTGGCATGGCAGCCATCAGAGTCGGCTTCTGGTTCTGAGTCAGCTCCTCAACTGTGGAGCCGGGGTGCCGGGGTGCCGGGGTGCCGGGGTGCCGGGCCCAGAGATGAGAACACGGCAAAGGAGCCGCCAGGAGTTCCTTCTCCGGGAGCACCCGCAGGACCGCCACACCCCCCGCACCCACAACCTCCTGGCATTCCCGGGCTTCCTCCGAGCACTTCTCCCCGAAGGGCGCCCTTTGGTAGTGCCGGATTCCGCCTGATGGCAGTATGGCTCCATAAATGTCACCCAGAACTCTTTCCCTGCCCCCATGCCACGTCCCTCCGCCCTTCCGTCGTGAAGAAAAAAAAAAAAATCAAAAAGAAAGAAAGAAAAGAAACCAAAACCACAGTCAGAATACATCGCCAAAACCCATGACACAGAAGAGGAAATGGCCACTGCTCACTCTGCAGACCCCTCAGGTAACCCCGGTCGGACACCTTGCCTCTCTGCTTCCTCCTTGCTTCCCCGGTTTTCCTTGGCTGCTGTTCTTCAAAGTAAAAGGAATAAAAAAATAATACATCCCCAGGCCGTGACTCCAAATCACCGTGTAAAGCCTAGGACCCCTCGGGGACAAGGCAGCGGCCCCAGGGCTGGCCTGCGATTCGCTTGTGGGAGGGCCTCAGCCTCCTCCCCAGGCCTTGAGCCTGGCTGGTGGGAAATGGGGAAGAGGCGTGGGAGCAGGGCCAAGAAAGCAGCCAGAAACGGTCAGCCCACCCTGCCGCCAGAGGCCCAGCTCCAGGAGTCTCCCCACGAGGGGCAGCCAAGCAATCCCACAAGGCCGGAGGTGGCCAGGCTGGGCTTGCTTTCACCCAAGGACGCGGAGAAGGCCACAAGGCATCCCTGAAATCAAATGGCCAAGGGGGTCCACCCATAGCTGCTTTGCCCAGAATACTCCAGCCACACAGCTGCTGCTTGGGCCTTCCTGTGAACACAGATGCCAGCTTTGATGATCACGCGGGGTTCACTACCGTCCGTCCGCTCCACAGCAACGCGGAGACCTAATTCATGGACCGCGGAATGGTTGCATTTCTGTCAGCAAATGCGTCAAGTCCTGGGTCCCTACGGTGCTCTCCTGCGTTTGCGTGAGTTTGTGCGTGTGTGTGCTGCGTGTGCTGTGTGTGGGAGCCAGCGTGCTCGGACGAGCACGGATGTGGCAGCAGCTTGTTGGCGACCCCGTTGTCTTGGAATGTAAGGGAGGATGAACGGGGACCTTGAACCTTCCCTTTTCTCCTCCTGGGGTGGGCCCGGGAAGCAAAGGACCCGGGGGACAGTTCGACGAGGTTCCGTCTGGCTCACACCTGGACGAAAAGAGAGCTTCCCTAGGGAGAAGAACGGCCAGGGAGACAATGCCCAGAGATATTCTGAAGGGGGTGGCTTCAGGTGGGAAGGACATTGAAACATACGGTCATGGTGACCGGGGAAGGAGAAGAGAGAGAACCAACCCCCGAGGTTCGGGTCCCGGGGAATTGAGGGAAGGAGGGACGCCCCCTTGCCGCCTTTGTCCTGCAGCTTTGCCTCCGGGTAGTCAGAGTAGAGGAGGGACGGGCCCTCCTTAGAACCAACCCTCTTGCCGCTAAGGAAAGAAAGTGAAATGGGGAGAGGGCGCTAGCA
The DNA here is from genome assembly GCF_030014295.1 of Loxodonta africana. Lineage (NCBI taxonomy): Eukaryota > Metazoa > Chordata > Mammalia > Proboscidea > Elephantidae > Loxodonta > Loxodonta africana. The sequence goes on along the minus strand of NW_026975190.1, from coordinate 67,712 downwards.
TATGGTCACCGTCGGGAAACTCCCAGTGTTCTCGTGGATCGGGCCAGGGGCGGTGCGTGAATGGGCCGTAGCATGCGCAGGGCGTGACCGGGAGACACTGCCCACCTCTGGATGGAAGATCATGCCACCAAGCGGCCTCCCGTCAGCGGGTTTCCCTGCCAGAGCGGGGTCAAGGCTTTTGACGGGGCAGCCAGCTTGCGGGGCATGCCGAGGGTGAGAGCAGAGGCCGAACCGCTCCCTGAGTATGTCACCAGCCAACTCCAAAGGGCCAGAGAGCCCAGCAAGGGAGGAAAACAAAGGGTTGGGGGCCTGACCTGGAGACGCAAGGACGAGGCAGCTAAGGGACCGGAGTCCGGGGTCCCGTGGGGGCCTGGAACCACAATGGATGGCAATGAACGGAGGGTTGTAATAGGCAGGACGCTGGATACCCCCGCAGTCAACGCGGGTGCTGTCAGACGGCTGAGCAAACCCCGCCTCCACCGCCACAGACACCCATCCAGGAAGGAAAGGCCTGAAGTAAGGCAAGAGCCTCCGTGCCACCTGGAAAGTACGGTGGCCCGAGGGGACAGCTGGAAACCACCCGTGGCGCCTTTTAGCCTCACAGCCGAGGGAGGGCCCCTCGGCCCAGACGAAGAACAGGCCGTTTAGGCAAGGGTTTGAATGATGCCCGGAGAGCCCCCCGTTTGCTTTCCGCGCTGTGCTGTAGTCCCCAGCTGGGAAGAAGGAAGGCTAATCCAGGGGGACCACAGGGAAGAAAAAGGAGCAGGGAAGGGCAAGCCCTCGGCCCCCTCGGCCGTGCACGGAGATGCGGTGCCTGCATAGACAGGCGGGTGAAAATGTAAGTGTGTACCTCTGTGGGTGAGTACGCACGTAAGCAAGGGCGAATGTAGTTGAAGGTGTGCAGTGTCGGATCCCGCTGTCAAACACGGCGACCTCGGAAGCCGAGCTGGGATGCCGGCCCCTGCAGGCCCAATCCGTGCATTTCTCTCTCCCTGTATTTTCTCCAAGCAAGAGTTGGATTTGCCCTTAGTTCTTCCAACCGGGAGAAGCTCCACAGGAGAGGACATGTTCATCAGGACCTCGGTTTTTCTTGCGCAGCCAAGGGCTCTTCTCTCTGTGTCTCTCTGTCCGTCTGTCTTTTGTTTTCCCCTCGGGAGACTTGGGGGTTCCTATACCGCCCGGAACATGTTGGTGTGGAGCAAAGCGTGCCAAATTCAGTTCCGAGGGCCAACTCGAAGAGCCCGTCGGATTCCTGGGAGTGCTAATTGCCGGGACTAGTTGCGGTCTTACAGTTGTCCAACACGGGGCGAGGCTGTGCCTTCCCGAGCACAGTCTAGGCGCCTAGGATTACTTTTCAGAAGGGAAGAGGACGGGAAAGGCGGGAAAGGAAACATTTGGGGAATGGCAGAAAGCAGCCGTCCCGAGGTACGGCGTGCAATCGGTGTGATTCTTAACATTCCCTCCAGAGGAATCTAAGGCTATCAGAGTTTTGCACGCGAATCTTCTCTAGGTACGCGCCCTTACCCCTAGGTTTGGTCGGTAATTTGGCCTCCAAGATCCCATGCCCCGTCCCCGCCCGCCGAACATTCCGCAGGCAGCAAAGGTAGGTTGAGAAGCAGAGGGAAAGTGGCCTCCATACACTGCCCACAAGCCACGGCAGCCTCCCCAGCGTACGAACACAAAAGGGCCCCTGAAAGATTGAGGATGACCAAGGACGTGCCCCTGGTGTGGCACTGCAGACTGGCCTACCCATGCTGGTGGGCGGAACAACCCCGACCCCATCCAGCGGCTAAGCGTCTGCCGGAGTGGGTACACGCACTCTTCCCGAGAGGCCCAGTGGCCCTCCCGGAGGCCCACGTGGGAAAGCCGACCCCAGAAGGCCGGCGCAGGGAACCAACGGGCGCCTGGCTTCCTCTGAGGAAGGGAGGTGGAGGCCTGCAGGGCATCGCGACTCCCCGGCTTGCCCCGTGTCCACAGGATAGGCCAACAATTTCAGGCCCCCTGTTGGACCTGGCTGCCTGGGACCCCATGCTCTCTGACGCCTGTCTCTCCCTCCTCCCCCCAGTGCTCTCCCCAGACAGACAGCCAGCCAGAAGGAGGGACTTGACTCCCGGTTGACCAGCCAACGCAGCCTGGCCCTGGGCCACCCTCTAGTCCTGGACGACAGTCAGGATTTCCAAAGTAGCTGGCAGAATTCCGCGTAGGCTGTCTTCGCTCAGCGAAAACCCGCAGCCGGCAAAGAATCACCGAGCGAGGTGGAAGGGACAAAACACAGCCGCCCATGCGGGCTTCCCCGAAGGTGGCCTCCGTGGTGCGGAACCCAGCGTGTTCACCCGAGATGGGAGCAGGCTGGCAGTTTTTCGATTCCTCCTTTGGCCCAAGAGACTAATGGAGGCAACTCCAGGCAGGGTGGGGGCGGGGAAAGGGGTGACCGGCACGTCTGGAGCCACACTGCCATCAAGCGGAAACCGTTTCTGAAAAGTTCAGGCAGCGGCGACTTGCCATCGGGAAGGCTTGGGGGTCAGCGAGGAGCTGCCTGGCGCACCGGTCTCGGCCTAAGCCAGGGCTGCCCCAAGGGCTGGTCCGCTCGGAGGCCCAGAGGGGAATGACGCCTGCCCGTGGGAGCCGGCGGCGAGACAGCAACCACAGGGGAACCCTCCCCCGCCACACCCCCACCCCCACCCCCACCCCCACCCCCGCCCCACCCCCACCCGGGCCAGAGCTGACCGCCCAATCGGCCCGGGGGGGCGGGCCTTGTCCGTCAGCCATCTTGGGGCGGGCCCGGCAGAAGCAAGTCACCGCTGTCTCCGGGGCCTGCCTAGGGCTTTTTCACGGGGCTCCCTTGTGCAGGAGCACCAGGGTGGGCTGTCCGGAGCCACGCGGGGCTCGGGCTTCCTCTGTCCTCGCTGGCCATAAAGGAGCACAGTGGCGGCCCTGGAGGCTAGGCCCTTTTACGCGCGTCAGCCCCAGGCCAGTTGGCATGGCAGCCATCAGAGTCGGCTTCTGGTTCTGAGTCAGCTCCTCAACTGTGGAGCCGGGGTGCCGGGGTGCCGGGGTGCCGGGCCCAGAGATGAGAACACGGCAAAGGAGCCGCCAGGAGTTCCTTCTCCGGGAGCACCCGCAGGACCGCCACACCCCCCGCACCCACAACCTCCTGGCATTCCCGGGCTTCCTCCGAGCACTTCTCCCCGAAGGGCGCCCTTTGGTAGTGCCGGATTCCGCCTGATGGCAGTATGGCTCCATAAATGTCACCCAGAACTCTTTCCCTGCCCCCATGCCACGTCCCTCCGCCCTTCCGTCGTGAAGAAAAAAAAAAAAATCAAAAAGAAAGAAAGAAAAGAAACCAAAACCACAGTCAGAATACATCGCCAAAACCCATGACACAGAAGAGGAAATGGCCACTGCTCACTCTGCAGACCCCTCAGGTAACCCCGGTCGGACACCTTGCCTCTCTGCTTCCTCCTTGCTTCCCCGGTTTTCCTTGGCTGCTGTTCTTCAAAGTAAAAGGAATAAAAAAATAATACATCCCCAGGCCGTGACTCCAAATCACCGTGTAAAGCCTAGGACCCCTCGGGGACAAGGCAGCGGCCCCAGGGCTGGCCTGCGATTCGCTTGTGGGAGGGCCTCAGCCTCCTCCCCAGGCCTTGAGCCTGGCTGGTGGGAAATGGGGAAGAGGCGTGGGAGCAGGGCCAAGAAAGCAGCCAGAAACGGTCAGCCCACCCTGCCGCCAGAGGCCCAGCTCCAGGAGTCTCCCCACGAGGGGCAGCCAAGCAATCCCACAAGGCCGGAGGTGGCCAGGCTGGGCTTGCTTTCACCCAAGGACGCGGAGAAGGCCACAAGGCATCCCTGAAATCAAATGGCCAAGGGGGTCCACCCATAGCTGCTTTGCCCAGAATACTCCAGCCACACAGCTGCTGCTTGGGCCTTCCTGTGAACACAGATGCCAGCTTTGATGATCACGCGGGGTTCACTACCGTCCGTCCGCTCCACAGCAACGCGGAGACCTAATTCATGGACCGCGGAATGGTTGCATTTCTGTCAGCAAATGCGTCAAGTCCTGGGTCCCTACGGTGCTCTCCTGCGTTTGCGTGAGTTTGTGCGTGTGTGTGCTGCGTGTGCTGTGTGTGGGAGCCAGCGTGCTCGGACGAGCACGGATGTGGCAGCAGCTTGTTGGCGACCCCGTTGTCTTGGAATGTAAGGGAGGATGAACGGGGACCTTGAACCTTCCCTTTTCTCCTCCTGGGGTGGGCCCGGGAAGCAAAGGACCCGGGGGACAGTTCGACGAGGTTCCGTCTGGCTCACACCTGGACGAAAAGAGAGCTTCCCTAGGGAGAAGAACGGCCAGGGAGACAATGCCCAGAGATATTCTGAAGGGGGTGGCTTCAGGTGGGAAGGACATTGAAACATACGGTCATGGTGACCGGGGAAGGAGAAGAGAGAGAACCAACCCCCGAGGTTCGGGTCCCGGGGAATTGAGGGAAGGAGGGACGCCCCCTTGCCGCCTTTGTCCTGCAGCTTTGCCTCCGGGTAGTCAGAGTAGAGGAGGGACGGGCCCTCCTTAGAACCAACCCTCTTGCCGCTAAGGAAAGAAAGTGAAATGGGGAGAGGGCGCTAGCATATGGTCACCGTCGGGAAACTCCCAGTGTTCTCGTGGATCGGGCCAGGGGCGGTGCGTGAATGGGCCGTAGCATGCGCAGGGCGTGACCGGGAGACACTGCCCACCTCTGGATGGAAGATCATGCCACCAAGCGGCCTCCCGTCAGCGGGTTTCCCTGCCAGAGCGGGGTCAAGGCTTTTGACGGGGCAGCCAGCTTGCGGGGCATGCCGAGGGTGAGAGCAGAGGCCGAACCGCTCCCTGAGTATGTCACCAGCCAACTCCAAAGGGCCAGAGAGCCCAGCAAGGGAGGAAAACAAAGGGTTGGGGGCCTGACCTGGAGACGCAAGGACGAGGCAGCTAAGGGACCGGAGTCCGGGGTCCCGTGGGGGCCTGGAACCACAATGGATGGCAATGAACGGAGGGTTGTAATAGGCAGGACGCTGGATACCCCCGCAGTCAACGCGGGTGCTGTCAGACGGCTGAGCAAACCCCGCCTCCACCGCCACAGACACCCATCCAGGAAGGAAAGGCCTGAAGTAAGGCAAGAGCCTCCGTGCCACCTGGAAAGTACGGTGGCCCGAGGGGACAGCTGGAAACCACCCGTGGCGCCTTTTAGCCTCACAGCCGAGGGAGGGCCCCTCGGCCCAGACGAAGAACAGGCCGTTTAGGCAAGGGTTTGAATGATGCCCGGAGAGCCCCCCGTTTGCTTTCCGCGCTGTGCTGTAGTCCCCAGCTGGGAAGAAGGAAGGCTAATCCAGGGGGACCACAGGGAAGAAAAAGGAGCAGGGAAGGGCAAGCCCTCGGCCCCCTCGGCCGTGCACGGAGATGCGGTGCCTGCATAGACAGGCGGGTGAAAATGTAAGTGTGTACCTCTGTGGGTGAGTACGCACGTAAGCAAGGGTGAATGTAGTTGAAGGTGTGCAGTGTCGGACCCCGCTGTCAAACACGGCGACCTCGGAAGCCGAGCTGGGATGCCGGCCCCTGCAGGCCCAATCCGTGCATTTCTCTCTCCCTGTATTTTCTCCAAGCAAGAGTTGGATTTGCCCTTAGTTCTTCCAACCGGGAGAAGCTCCACAGGAGAGGACATGTTCATCAGGACCTCGGTTTTTCTTGCGCAGCCAAGGGCTCTTCTCTCTGTGTCTCTCTGTCCGTCTGTCTTTTGTTTTCCCCTCGGGAGACTTGGGGGTTCCTATACCGCCCGGAACATGTTGGTGTGGAGCAAAGCGTGCCAAATTCAGTTCCGAGGGCCAACTCGAAGAGCCCGTCGGATTCCTGGGAGTGCTAATTGCCGGGACTAGTTGCGGTCTTACAGTTGTCCAACACGGGGCGAGGCTGTGCCTTCCCGAGCACAGTCTAGGCGCCTAGGATTACTTTTCAGAAGGGAAGAGGACGGGAAAGGCGGGAAAGGAAACATTTGGGGAATGGCAGAAAGCAGCCGTCCCGAGGTACGGCGTGCAATCGGTGTGATTCTTAACATTCCCTCCAGAGGAATCTAAGGCTATCAGAGTTTTGCACGCGAATCTTCTCTAGGTACGCGCCCTTACCCCTAGGTTTGGTCGGTAATTTGGCCTCCAAGATCCCATGCCCCGTCCCCGCCCGCCGAACATTCCGCAGGCAGCAAAGGTAGGTTGAGAAGCAGAGGGAAAGTGGCCTCCATACACTGCCCACAAGCCACGGCAGCCTCCCCAGCGTACGAACACAAAAGGGCCCCTGAAAGATTGAGGATGACCAAGGACGTGCCCCTGGTGTGGCACTGCAGACTGGCCTACCCATGCTGGTGGGCGGAACAACCCCGACCCCATCCAGCGGCTAAGCGTCTGCCGGAGTGGGTACACGCACTCTTCCCGAGAGGCCCAGTGGCCCTCCCGGAGGCCCACGTGGGAAAGCCGACCCCAGAAGGCCGGCGCAGGGAACCAACGGGCGCCTGGCTTCCTCTGAGGAAGGGAGGTGGAGGCCTGCAGGGCATCGCGACTCCCCGGCTTGCCCCGTGTCCACAGGATAGGCCAACAATTTCAGGCCCCCTGTTGGACCTGGCTGCCTGGGACCCCATGCTCTCTGACGCCTGTCTCTCCCTCCTCCCCCCAGTGCTCTCCCCAGACAGACAGCCAGCCAGAAGGAGGGACTTGACTCCCGGTTGACCAGCCAACGCAGCCTGGCCCTGGGCCACCCTCTAGTCCTGGACGACAGTCAGGATTTCCAAAGTAGCTGGCAGAATTCCGCGTAGGCTGTCTTCGCTCAGCGAAAACCCGCAGCCGGCAAAGAATCACCGAGCGAGGTGGAAGGGACAAAACACAGCCGCCCATGCGGGCTTCCCCGAAGGTGGCCTCCGTGGTGCGGAACCCAGCGTGTTCACCCGAGATGGGAGCAGGCTGGCAGTTTTTCGATTCCTCCTTTGGCCCAAGAGACTAATGGAGGCAACTCCAGGCAGGGTGGGGGCGGGGAAAGGGGTGACCGGCACGTCTGGAGCCACACTGCCATCAAGCGGAAACCGTTTCTGAAAAGTTCAGGCAGCGGCGACTTGCCATCGGGAAGGCTTGGGGGTCAGCGAGGAGCTGCCTGGCGCACCGGTCTCGGCCTAAGCCAGGGCTGCCCCAAGGGCCGGTCCGCTCGGAGGCCCAGAGGGGAATGACGCCTGCCCGTGGGACCCGGCGGCGAGACAGCAACCACAGGGGAACCCTCCCCCGCCACACCCCCACCCCCACCCCCACCCCCACCCCCGCCCCACCCCCACCCGGGCCAGAGCTGACCGCCCAATCGGCCCGGGGGGGCGGGCCTTGTCCGTCAGCCATCTTGGGGCGGGCCCGGCAGAAGCAAGTCACCGCTGTCTGCGGGGCCTGCCTAGGGCTTTTTCACGGGGCTCCCTTGTGCAGGAGCACCAGGGTGGGCTGTCCGGAGCCACGCGGGGCTCGGGCTTCCTCTGTCCTCGCTGGCCATAAAGGAGCACAGTGGCGGCCCTGGAGGCTAGGCCCTTTTACGCGCGTCAGCCCCAGGCCAGTTGGCATGGCAGCCATCAGAGTCGGCTTCTGGTTCTGAGTCAGCTCCTCAACTGTGGAGCCGGGGTGCCGGGGTGCCGGGGTGCCGGGCCCAGAGATGAGAACACGGCAAAGGAGCCGCCAGGAGTTCCTTCTCCGGGAGCACCCGCAGGACCGCCACACCCCCCGCACCCACAACCTCCTGGCATTCCCGGGCTTCCTCCGAGCACTTCTCCCCGAAGGGCGCCCTTTGGTAGTGCCGGATTCCGCCTGATGGCAGTATGGCTCCATAAATGTCACCCAGAACTCTTTCCCTGCCCCCATGCCACGTCCCTCCGCCCTTCCGTCGTGAAGAAAAAAAAAAAAAATCAAAAAGAAAGAAAGAAAAGAAACCAAAACCACAGTCAGAATACATCGCCAAAACCCATGACACAGAAGAGGAAATGGCCACTGCTCACTCTGCAGACCCCTCAGGTAACCCCGGTCGGACACCTTGCCTCTCTGCTTCCTCCTTGCTTCCCCGGTTTTCCTTGGCTGCTGTTCTTCAAAGTAAAAGGAATAAAAAAATAATACATCCCCAGGCCGTGACTCCAAATCACCGTGTAAAGCCTAGGACCCCTCGGGGACAAGGCAGCGGCCCCAGGGCTGGCCTGCGATTCGCTTGTGGGAGGGCCTCAGCCTCCTCCCCAGGCCTTGAGCCTGGCTGGTGGGAAATGGGGAAGAGGCGTGGGAGCAGGGCCAAGAAAGCAGCCAGAAACGGTCAGCCCACCCTGCCGCCAGAGGCCCAGCTCCAGGAGTCTCCCCACGAGGGGCAGCCAAGCAATCCCACAAGGCCGGAGGTGGCCAGGCTGGGCTTGCTTTCACCCAAGGACGCGGAGAAGGCCACAAGGCATCCCTGAAATCAAATGGCCAAGGGGGTCCACCCATAGCTGCTTTGCCCAGAATACTCCAGCCACACAGCTGCTGCTTGGGCCTTCCTGTGAACACAGATGCCAGCTTTGATGATCACGCGGGGTTCACTACCGTCCGTCCGCTCCACAGCAACGCGGAGACCTAATTCATGGACCGCGGAATGGTTGCATTTCTGTCAGCAAATGCGTCAAGTCCTGGGTCCCTACGGTGCTCTCCTGCGTTTGCGTGAGTTTGTGCGTGTGTGTGCTGCGTGTGCTGTGTGTGGGAGCCAGCGTGCTCGGACGAGCACGGATGTGGCAGCAGCTTGTTGGCGACCCCGTTGTCTTGGAATGTAAGGGAGGATGAACGGGGACCTTGAACCTTCCCTTTTCTCCTCCTGGGGTGGGCCCGGGAAGCAAAGGACCCGGGGGACAGTTCGACGAGGTTCCGTCTGGCTCACACCTGGACGAAAAGAGAGCTTCCCTAGGGAGAAGAACGGCCAGGGAGACAATGCCCAGAGATATTCTGAAGGGGGTGGCTTCAGGTGGGAAGGACATTGAAACATACGGTCATGGTGACCGGGGAAGGAGAAGAGAGAGAACCAACCCCCGAGGTTCGGGTCCCGGGGAATTGAGGGAAGGAGGGACGCCCCCTTGCCGCCTTTGTCCTGCAGCTTTGCCTCCGGGTAGTCAGAGTAGAGGAGGGACGGGCCCTCCTTAGAACCAACCCTCTTGCCGCTAAGGAAAGAAAGTGAAATGGGGAGAGGGCGCTAGCATATGGTCACCGTCGGGAAACTCCCAGTGTTCTCGTGGATCGGGCCAGGGGCGGTGCGTGAATGGGCCGTAGCATGCGCAGGGCGTGACCGGGAGACACTGCCCACCTCTGGATGGAAGATCATGCCACCAAGCGGCCTCCCGTCAGCGGGTTTCCCTGCCAGAGCGGGGTCAAGGCTTTTGACGGGGCAGCCAGCTTGCGGGGCATGCCGAGGGTGAGAGCAGAGGCCGAACCGCTCCCTGAGTATGTCACCAGCCAACTCCAAAGGGCCAGAGAGCCCAGCAAGGGAGGAAAACAAAGGGTTGGGGGCCTGACCTGGAGACGCAAGGACGAGGCAGCTAAGGGACCGGAGTCCGGGGTCCCGTGGGGGCCTGGAACCACAATGGATGGCAATGAACGGAGGGTTGTAATAGGCAGGACGCTGGATACCCCCGCAGTCAACGCGGGTGCTGTCAGACGGCTGAGCAAACCCCGCCTCCACCGCCACAGACACCCATCCAGGAAGGAAAGGCCTGAAGTAAGGCAAGAGCCTCCGTGCCACCTGGAAAGTACGGTGGCCCGAGGGGACAGCTGGAAACCACCCGTGGCGCCTTTTAGCCTCACAGCCGAGGGAGGGCCCCTCGGCCCAGACGAAGAACAGGCCGTTTAGGCAAGGGTTTGAATGATGCCCGGAGAGCCCCCCGTTTGCTTTCCGCGCTGTGCTGTAGTCCCCAGCTGGGAAGAAGGAAGGCTAATCCAGGGGGACCACAGGGAAGAAAAAGGAGCAGGGAAGGGCAAGCCCTCGGCCCCCTCGGCCGTGCACGGAGATGCGGTGCCTGCATAGACAGGCGGGTGAAAATGTAAGTGTGTACCTCTGTGGGTGAGTACGCACGTAAGCAAGGGTGAATGTAGTTGAAGGTGTGCAGTGTCGGACCCCGCTGTCAAACACGGCGACCTCGGAAGCCGAGCTGGGATGCCGGCCCCTGCAGGCCCAATCCGTGCATTTCTCTCTCCCTGTATTTTCTCCAAGCAAGAGTTGGATTTGCCCTTAGTTCTTCCAACCGGGAGAAGCTCCACAGGAGAGGACATGTTCATCAGGACCTCGGTTTTTCTTGCGCAGCCAAGGGCTCTTCTCTCTGTGTCTCTCTGTCCGTCTGTCTTTTGTTTTCCCCTCGGGAGACTTGGGGGTTCCTATACCGCCCGGAACATGTTGGTGTGGAGCAAAGCGTGCCAAATTCAGTTCCGAGGGCCAACTCGAAGAGCCCGTCGGATTCCTGGGAGTGCTAATTGCCGGGACTAGTTGCGGTCTTACAGTTGTCCAACACGGGGCGAGGCTGTGCCTTCCCGAGCACAGTCTAGGCGCCTAGGATTACTTTTCAGAAGGGAAGAGGACGGGAAAGGCGGGAAAGGAAACATTTGGGGAATGGCAGAAAGCAGCCGTCCCGAGGTACGGCGTGCAATCGGTGTGATTCTTAACATTCCCTCCAGAGGAATCTAAGGCTATCAGAGTTTTGCACGCGAATCTTCTCTAGGTACGCGCCCTTACCCCTAGGTTTGGTCGGTAATTTGGCCTCCAAGATCCCATGCCCCGTCCCCGCCCGCCGAACATTCCGCAGGCAGCAAAGGTAGGTTGAGAAGCAGAGGGAAAGTGGCCTCCATACACTGCCCACAAGCCACGGCAGCCTCCCCAGCGTACGAACACAAAAGGGCCCCTGAAAGATTGAGGATGACCAAGGACGTGCCCCTGGTGTGGCACTGCAGACTGGCCTACCCATGCTGGTGGGCGGAACAACCCCGACCCCATCCAGCGGCTAAGCGTCTGCCGGAGTGGGTACACGCACTCTTCCCGAGAGGCCCAGTGGCCCTCCCGGAGGCCCACGTGGGAAAGCCGACCCCAGAAGGCCGGCGCAGGGAACCAACGGGCGCCTGGCTTCCTCTGAGGAAGGGAGGTGGAGGCCTGCAGGGCATCGCGACTCCCCGGCTTGCCCCGTGTCCACAGGATAGGCCAACAATTTCAGGCCCCCTGTTGGACCTGGCTGCCTGGGACCCCATGCTCTCTGACGCCTGTCTCTCCCTCCTCCCCCCAGTGCTCTCCCCAGACAGACAGCCAGCCAGAAGGAGGGACTTGACTCCCGGTTGACCAGCCAACGCAGCCTGGCCCTGGGCCACCCTCTAGTCCTGGACGACAGTCAGGATTTCCAAAGTAGCTGGCAGAATTCCGCGTAGGCTGTCTTCGCTCAGCGAAAACCCGCAGCCGGCAAAGAATCACCGAGCGAGGTGGAAGGGACAAAACACAGCCGCCCATGCGGGCTTCCCCGAAGGTGGCCTCCGTGGTGCGGAACCCAGCGTGTTCACCCGAGATGGGAGCAGGCTGGCAGTTTTTCGATTCCTCCTTTGGCCCAAGAGACTAATGGAGGCAACTCCAGGCAGGGTGGGGGCGGGGAAAGGGGTGACCGGCACGTCTGGAGCCACACTGCCATCAAGCGGAAACCGTTTCTGAAAAGTTCAGGCAGCGGCGACTTGCCATCGGGAAGGCTTGGGGGTCAGCGAGGAGCTGCCTGGCGCACCGGTCTCGGCCTAAGCCAGGGCTGCCCCAAGGGCTGGTCCGCTCGGAGGCCCAGAGGGGAATGACGCCTGCCCGTGGGAGCCGGCGGCGAGACAGCAACCACAGGGGAACCCTCCCCCGCCACACCCCCACCCCCACCCCCACCCCCACCCCCGCCCCACCCCCACCCGGGCCAGAGCTGACCGCCCAATCGGCCCGGGGGGGCGGGCCTTGTCCGTCAGCCATCTTGGGGCGGGCCCGGCAGAAGCAAGTCACCGCTGTCTCCGGGGCCTGCCTAGGGCTTTTTCACGGGGCTCCCTTGTGCAGGAGCACCAGGGTGGGCTGTCCGGAGCCACGCGGGGCTCGGGCTTCCTCTGTCCTCGCTGGCCATAAAGGAGCACAGTGGCGGCCCTGGAGGCTAGGCCCTTTTACGCGCGTCAGCCCCAGGCCAGTTGGCATGGCAGCCATCAGAGTCGGCTTCTGGTTCTGAGTCAGCTCCTCAACTGTGGAGCCGGGGTGCCGGGGTGCCGGGGTGCCGGGGTGCCGGGCCCAGAGATGAGAACACGGCAAAGGAGCCGCCAGGAGTTCCTTCTCCGGGAGCACCCGCAGGACCGCCACACCCCCCGCACCCACAACCTCCTGGCATTCCCGGGCTTCCTCCGAGCACTTCTCCCCGAAGGGCGCCCTTTGGTAGTGCCGGATTCCGCCTGATGGCAGTATGGCTCCATAAATGTCACCCAGAACTCTTTCCCTGCCCCCATGCCACGTCCCTCCGCCCTTCCGTCGTGAAGAAAAAAAAAAAAAATCAAAAAGAAAGAAAGAAAAGAAACCAAAACCACAGTCAGAATACATCGCCAAAACCCATGACACAGAAGAGGAAATGGCCACTGCTCACTCTGCAGACCCCTCAGGTAACCCCGGTCGGACACCTTGCCTCTCTGCTTCCTCCTTGCTTCCCCGGTTTTCCTTGGCTGCTGTTCTTCAAAGTAAAAGGAATAAAAAAATAATACATCCCCAGGCCGTGACTCCAAATCACCGTGTAAAGCCTAGGACCCCTCGGGGACAAGGCAGCGGCCCCAGGGCTGGCCTGCGATTCGCTTGTGGGAGGGCCTCAGCCTCCTCCCCAGGCCTTGAGCCTGGCTGGTGGGAAATGGGGAAGAGGCGTGGGAGCAGGGCCAAGAAAGCAGCCAGAAACGGTCAGCCCACCCTGCCGCCAGAGGCCCAGCTCCAGGAGTCTCCCCACGAGGGGCAGCCAAGCAATCCCACAAGGCCGGAGGTGGCCAGGCTGGGCTTGCTTTCACCCAAGGACGCGGAGAAGGCCACAAGGCATCCCTGAAATCAAATGGCCAAGGGGGTCCACCCATAGCTGCTTTGCCCAGAATACTCCAGCCACACAGCTGCTGCTTGGGCCTTCCTGTGAACACAGATGCCAGCTTTGATGATCACGCGGGGTTCACTACCGTCCGTCCGCTCCACAGCAACGCGGAGACCTAATTCATGGACCGCGGAATGGTTGCATTTCTGTCAGCAAATGCGTCAAGTCCTGGGTCCCTACGGTGCTCTCCTGCGTTTGCGTGAGTTTGTGCGTGTGTGTGCTGCGTGTGCTGTGTGTGGGAGCCAGCGTGCTCGGACGAGCACGGATGTGGCAGCAGCTTGTTGGCGACCCCGTTGTCTTGGAATGTAAGGGAGGATGAACGGGGACCTTGAACCTTCCCTTTTCTCCTCCTGGGGTGGGCCCGGGAAGCAAAGGACCCGGGGGACAGTTCGACGAGGTTCCGTCTGGCTCACACCTGGACGAAAAGAGAGCTTCCCTAGGGAGAAGAACGGCCAGGGAGACAATGCCCAGAGATATTCTGAAGGGGGTGGCTTCAGGTGGGAAGGACATTGAAACATACGGTCATGGTGACCGGGGAAGGAGAAGAGAGAGAACCAACCCCCGAGGTTCGGGTCCCGGGGAATTGAGGGAAGGAGGGACGCCCCCTTGCCGCCTTTGTCCTGCAGCTTTGCCTCCGGGTAGTCAGAGTAGAGGAGGGACGGGCCCTCCTTAGAACCAACCCTCTTGCCGCTAAGGAAAGAAAGTGAAATGGGGAGAGGGCGCTAGCATATGGTCACCGTCGGGAAACTCCCAGTGTTCTCGTGGATCGGGCCAGGGGCGGTGCGTGAATGGGCCGTAGCATGCGCAGGGCGTGACCGGGAGACACTGCCCACCTCTGGATGGAAGATCATGCCACCAAGCGGCCTCCCGTCAGCGGGTTTCCCTGCCAGAGCGGGGTCAAGGCTTTTGACGGGGCAGCCAGCTTGCGGGGCATGCCGAGGGTGAGAGCAGAGGCCGAACCGCTCCCTGAGTATGTCACCAGCCAACTCCAAAGGGCCAGAGAGCCCAGCAAGGGAGGAAAACAAAGGGTTGGGGGCCTGACCTGGAGACGCAAGGACGAGGCAGCTAAGGGACCGGAGTCCGGGGTCCCGTGGGGGCCTGGAACCACAATGGATGGCAATGAACGGAGGGTTGTAATAGGCAGGACGCTGGATACCCCCGCAGTCAACGCGGGTGCTGTCAGACGGCTGAGCAAACCCCGCCTCCACCGCCACAGACACCCATCCAGGAAGGAAAGGCCTGAAGTAAGGCAAGAGCCTCCGTGCCACCTGGAAAGTACGGTGGCCCGAGGGGACAGCTGGAAACCACCCGTGGCGCCTTTTAGCCTCACAGCCGAGGGAGGGCCCCTCGGCCCAGACGAAGAACAGGCCGTTTAGGCAAGGGTTTGAATGATGCCCGGAGAGCCCCCCGTTTGCTTTCCGCGCTGTGCTGTAGTCCCCAGCTGGGAAGAAGGAAGGCTAATCCAGGGGGACCACAGGGAAGAAAAAGGAGCAGGGAAGGGCAAGCCCTCGGCCCCCTCGGCCGTGCACGGAGATGCGGTGCCTGCATAGACAGGCGGGTGAAAATGTAAGTGTGTACCTCTGTGGGTGAGTACGCACGTAAGCAAGGGCGAATGTAGTTGAAGGTGTGCAGTGTCGCATCCCGCTGTCAAACACGGCGACCTCGGAAGCCGAGCTGGGATGCCGGCCCCTGCAGGCCCAATCCGTGCATTTCTCTCTCCCTGTATTTTCTCCAAGCAAGAGTTGGATTTGCCCTTAGTTCTTCCAACCGGGAGAAGCTCCACAGGAGAGGACATGTTCATCAGGACCTCGGTTTTTCTTGCGCAGCCAAGGGCTCTTCTCTCTGTGTCTCTCTGTCCGTCTGTCTTTTGTTTTCCCCTCGGGAGACTTGGGGGTTCCTATACCGCCCGGAACATGTTGGTGTGGAGCAAAGCGTGCCAAATTCAGTTCCGAGGGCCAACTCGAAGAGCCCGTCGGATTCCTGGGAGTGCTAATTGCCGGGACTAGTTGCGGTCTTACAGTTGTCCAACACGGGGCGAGGCTGTGCCTTCCCGAGCACAGTCTAGGCGCCTAGGATTACTTTTCAGAAGGGAAGAGGACGGGAAAGGCGGGAAAGGAAACATTTGGGGAATGGCAGAAAGCAGCCGTCCCGAGGTACGGCGTGCAATCGGTGTGATTCTTAACATTCCCTCCAGAGGAATCTAAGGCTATCAGAGTTTTGCACGCGAATCTTCTCTAGGTACGCGCCCTTACCCCTAGGTTTGGTCGGTAATTTGGCCTCCAAGATCCCATGCCCCGTCCCCGCCCGCCGAACATTCCGCAGGCAGCAAAGGTAGGTTGAGAAGCAGAGGGAAAGTGGCCTCCATACACTGCCCACAAGCCACGGCAGCCTCCCCAGCGTACGAACACAAAAGGGCCCCTGAAAGATTGAGGATGACCAAGGACGTGCCCCTGGTGTGGCACTGCAGACTGGCCTACCCATGCTGGTGGGCGGAACAACCCCGACCCCATCCAGCGGCTAAGCGTCTGCCGGAGTGGGTACACGCACTCTTCCCGAGAGGCCCAGTGGCCCTCCCGGAGGCCCACGTGGGAAAGCCGACCCCAGAAGGCCGGCGCAGGGAACCAACGGGCGCCTGGCTTCCTCTGAGGAAGGGAGGTGGAGGCCTGCAGGGCATCGCGACTCCCCGGCTTGCCCCGTGTCCACAGGATAGGCCAACAATTTCAGGCCCCCTGTTGGACCTGGCTGCCTGGGACCCCATGCTCTCTGACGCCTGTCTCTCCCTCCTCCCCCCAGTGCTCTCCCCAGACAGACAGCCAGCCAGAAGGAGGGACTTGACTCCCGGTTGACCAGCCAACGCAGCCTGGCCCTGGGCCACCCTCTAGTCCTGGACGACAGTCAGGATTTCCAAAGTAGCTGGCAGAATTCCGCGTAGGCTGTCTTCGCTCAGCGAAAACCCGCAGCCGGCAAAGAATCACCGAGCGAGGTGGAAGGGACAAAACACAGCCGCCCATGCGGGCTTCCCCGAAGGTGGCCTCCGTGGTGCGGAACCCAGCGTGTTCACCCGAGATGGGAGCAGGCTGGCAGTTTTTCGATTCCTCCT
Organism: Loxodonta africana; assembly: GCF_030014295.1. Taxonomy (NCBI): domain Eukaryota; kingdom Metazoa; phylum Chordata; class Mammalia; order Proboscidea; family Elephantidae; genus Loxodonta; species Loxodonta africana. Next base: position 51,479 of record NW_026975190.1, on the reverse strand, counting down.
TTGGCCCAAGAGACTAATGGAGGCAACTCCAGGCAGGGTGGGGGCGGGGAAAGGGGTGACCGGCACGTCTGGAGCCACACTGCCATCAAGCGGAAACCGTTTCTGAAAAGTTCAGGCAGCGGCGACTTGCCATCGGGAAGGCTTGGGGGTCAGCGAGGAGCTGCCTGGCGCACCGGTCTCGGCCTAAGCCAGGGCTGCCCCAAGGGCTGGTCCGCTCGGAGGCCCAGAGGGGAATGACGCCTGCCCGTGGGAGCCGGCGGCGAGACAGCAACCACAGGGGAACCCTCCCCCGCCACACCCCCACCCCCACCCCCACCCCCACCCCCGCCCCACCCCCACCCGGGCCAGAGCTGACCGCCCAATCGGCCCGGGGGGGCGGGCCTTGTCCGTCAGCCATCTTGGGGCGGGCCCGGCAGAAGCAAGTCACCGCTGTCTCCGGGGCCTGCCTAGGGCTTTTTCACGGGGCTCCCTTGTGCAGGAGCACCAGGGTGGGCTGTCCGGAGCCACGCGGGGCTCGGGCTTCCTCTGTCCTCGCTGGCCATAAAGGAGCACAGTGGCGGCCCTGGAGGCTAGGCCCTTTTACGCGCGTCAGCCCCAGGCCAGTTGGCATGGCAGCCATCAGAGTCGGCTTCTGGTTCTGAGTCAGCTCCTCAACTGTGGAGCCGGGGTGCCGGGGTGCCGGGGTGCCGGGGTGCCGGGCCCAGAGATGAGAACACGGCAAAGGAGCCGCCAGGAGTTCCTTCTCCGGGAGCACCCGCAGGACCGCCACACCCCCCGCACCCACAACCTCCTGGCATTCCCGGGCTTCCTCCGAGCACTTCTCCCCGAAGGGCGCCCTTTGGTAGTGCCGGATTCCGCCTGATGGCAGTATGGCTCCATAAATGTCACCCAGAACTCTTTCCCTGCCCCCATGCCACGTCCCTCCGCCCTTCCGTCGTGAAGAAAAAAAAATCAAAAAGAAAGAAAGAAAAGAAACCAAAACCACAGTCAGAATACATCGCCAAAACCCATGACACAGAAGAGGAAATGGCCACTGCTCACTCTGCAGACCCCTCAGGTAACCCCGGTCGGACACCTTGCCTCTCTGCTTCCTCCTTGCTTCCCCGGTTTTCCTTGGCTGCTGTTCTTCAAAGTAAAAGGAATAAAAAAATAATACATCCCCAGGCCGTGACTCCAAATCACCGTGTAAAGCCTAGGACCCCTCGGGGACAAGGCAGCGGCCCCAGGGCTGGCCTGCGATTCGCTTGTGGGAGGGCCTCAGCCTCCTCCCCAGGCCTTGAGCCTGGCTGGTGGGAAATGGGGAAGAGGCGTGGGAGCAGGGCCAAGAAAGCAGCCAGAAACGGTCAGCCCACCCTGCCGCCAGAGGCCCAGCTCCAGGAGTCTCCCCACGAGGGGCAGCCAAGCAATCCCACAAGGCCGGAGGTGGCCAGGCTGGGCTTGCTTTCACCCAAGGACGCGGAGAAGGCCACAAGGCATCCCTGAAATCAAATGGCCAAGGGGGTCCACCCATAGCTGCTTTGCCCAGAATACTCCAGCCACACAGCTGCTGCTTGGGCCTTCCTGTGAACACAGATGCCAGCTTTGATGATCACGCGGGGTTCACTACCGTCCGTCCGCTCCACAGCAACGCGGAGACCTAATTCATGGACCGCGGAATGGTTGCATTTCTGTCAGCAAATGCGTCAAGTCCTGGGTCCCTACGGTGCTCTCCTGCGTTTGCGTGAGTTTGTGCGTGTGTGTGCTGCGTGTGCTGTGTGTGGGAGCCAGCGTGCTCGGACGAGCACGGATGTGGCAGCAGCTTGTTGGCGACCCCGTTGTCTTGGAATGTAAGGGAGGATGAACGGGGACCTTGAACCTTCCCTTTTCTCCTCCTGGGGTGGGCCCGGGAAGCAAAGGACCCGGGGGACAGTTCGACGAGGTTCCGTCTGGCTCACACCTGGACGAAAAGAGAGCTTCCCTAGGGAGAAGAACGGCCAGGGAGACAATGCCCAGAGATATTCTGAAGGGGGTGGCTTCAGGTGGGAAGGACATTGAAACATACGGTCATGGTGACCGGGGAAGGAGAAGAGAGAGAACCAACCCCCGAGGTTCGGGTCCCGGGGAATTGAGGGAAGGAGGGACGCCCCCTTGCCGCCTTTGTCCTGCAGCTTTGCCTCCGGGTAGTCAGAGTAGAGGAGGGACGGGCCCTCCTTAGAACCAACCCTCTTGCCGCTAAGGAAAGAAAGTGAAATGGGGAGAGGGCGCTAGCATATGGTCACCGTCGGGAAACTCCCAGTGTTCTCGTGGATCGGGCCAGGGGCGGTGCGTGAATGGGCCGTAGCATGCGCAGGGCGTGACCGGGAGACACTGCCCACCTCTGGATGGAAGATCATGCCACCAAGCGGCCTCCCGTCAGCGGGTTTCCCTGCCAGAGCGGGGTCAAGGCTTTTGACGGGGCAGCCAGCTTGCGGGGCATGCCGAGGGTGAGAGCAGAGGCCGAACCGCTCCCTGAGTATGTCACCAGCCAACTCCAAAGGGCCAGAGAGCCCAGCAAGGGAGGAAAACAAAGGGTTGGGGGCCTGACCTGGAGACGCAAGGACGAGGCAGCTAAGGGACCGGAGTCCGGGGTCCCGTGGGGGCCTGGAACCACAATGGATGGCAATGAACGGAGGGTTGTAATAGGCAGGACGCTGGATACCCCCGCAGTCAACGCGGGTGCTGTCAGACGGCTGAGCAAACCCCGCCTCCACCGCCACAGACACCCATCCAGGAAGGAAAGGCCTGAAGTAAGGCAAGAGCCTCCGTGCCACCTGGAAAGTACGGTGGCCCGAGGGGACAGCTGGAAACCACCCGTGGCGCCTTTTAGCCTCACAGCCGAGGGAGGGCCCCTCGGCCCAGACGAAGAACAGGCCGTTTAGGCAAGGGTTTGAATGATGCCCGGAGAGCCCCCCGTTTGCTTTCCGCGCTGTGCTGTAGTCCCCAGCTGGGAAGAAGGAAGGCTAATCCAGGGGGACCACAGGGAAGAAAAAGGAGCAGGGAAGGGCAAGCCCTCGGCCCCCTCGGCCGTGCACGGAGATGCGGTGCCTGCATAGACAGGCGGGTGAAAATGTAAGTGTGTACCTCTGTGGGTGAGTACGCACGTAAGCAAGGGCGAATGTAGTTGAAGGTGTGCAGTGTCGGACCCCGCTGTCAAACACGGCGACCTCGGAAGCCGAGCTGGGATGCCGGCCCCTGCAGGCCCAATCCGTGCATTTCTCTCTCCCTGTATTTTCTCCAAGCAAGAGTTGGATTTGCCCTTAGTTCTTCCAACCGGGAGAAGCTCCACAGGAGAGGACATGTTCATCAGGACCTCGGTTTTTCTTGCGCAGCCAAGGGCTCTTCTCTCTGTGTCTCTCTGTCCGTCTGTCTTTTGTTTTCCCCTCGGGAGACTTGGGGGTTCCTATACCGCCCGGAACATGTTGGTGTGGAGCAAAGCGTGCCAAATTCAGTTCCGAGGGCCAACTCGAAGAGCCCGTCGGATTCCTGGGAGTGCTAATTGCCGGGACTAGTTGCGGTCTTACAGTTGTCCAACACGGGGCGAGGCTGTGCCTTCCCGAGCACAGTCTAGGCGCCTAGGATTACTTTTCAGAAGGGAAGAGGACGGGAAAGGCGGGAAAGGAAACATTTGGGGAATGGCAGAAAGCAGCCGTCCCGAGGTACGGCGTGCAATCGGTGTGATTCTTAACATTCCCTCCAGAGGAATCTAAGGCTATCAGAGTTTTGCACGCGAATCTTCTCTAGGTACGCGCCCTTACCCCTAGGTTTGGTCGGTAATTTGGCCTCCAAGATCCCATGCCCCGTCCCCGCCCGCCGAACATTCCGCAGGCAGCAAAGGTAGGTTGAGAAGCAGAGGGAAAGTGGCCTCCATACACTGCCCACAAGCCACGGCAGCCTCCCCAGCGTACGAACACAAAAGGGCCCCTGAAAGATTGAGGATGACCAAGGACGTGCCCCTGGTGTGGCACTGCAGACTGGCCTACCCATGCTGGTGGGCGGAACAACCCCGACCCCATCCAGCGGCTAAGCGTCTGCCGGAGTGGGTACACGCACTCTTCCCGAGAGGCCCAGTGGCCCTCCCGGAGGCCCACGTGGGAAAGCCGACCCCAGAAGGCCGGCGCAGGGAACCAACGGGCGCCTGGCTTCCTCTGAGGAAGGGAGGTGGAGGCCTGCAGGGCATCGCGACTCCCCGGCTTGCCCCGTGTCCACAGGATAGGCCAACAATTTCAGGCCCCCTGTTGGACCTGGCTGCCTGGGACCCCATGCTCTCTGACGCCTGTCTCTCCCTCCTCCCCCCAGTGCTCTCCCCAGACAGACAGCCAGCCAGAAGGAGGGACTTGACTCCCGGTTGACCAGCCAACGCAGCCTGGCCCTGGGCCACCCTCTAGTCCTGGACGACAGTCAGGATTTCCAAAGTAGCTGGCAGAATTCCGCGTAGGCTGTCTTCGCTCAGCGAAAACCCGCAGCCGGCAAAGAATCACCGAGCCAGGTGGAAGGGACAAAACACAGCCGCCCATGCGGGCTTCCCCGAAGGTGGCCTCCGTGGTGCGGAACCCAGCGTGTTCACCCGAGATGGGAGCAGGCTGGCAGTTTTTCGATTCCTCCTTTGGCCCAAGAGACTAATGGAGGCAACTCCAGGCAGGGTGGGGGCGGGGAAAGGGGTGACCGGCACGTCTGGAGCCACACTGCCATCAAGCGGAAACCGTTTCTGAAAAGTTCAGGCAGCGGCGACTTGCCATCGGGAAGGCTTGGGGGTCAGCGAGGAGCTGCCTGGCGCACCGGTCTCGGCCTAAGCCAGGGCTGCCCCAAGGGCTGGTCCGCTCGGAGGCCCAGAGGGGAATGACGCCTGCCCGTGGGAGCCGGCGGCGAGACAGCAACCACAGGGGAACCCTCCCCCGCCACACCCCCACCCCCACCCCCACCCCCACCCCCGCCCCACCCCCACCCGGGCCAGAGCTGACCGCCCAATCGGCCCGGGGGGGCGGGCCTTGTCCGTCAGCCATCTTGGGGCGGGCCCGGCAGAAGCAAGTCACCGCTGTCTCCGGGGCCTGCCTAGGGCTTTTTCACGGGGCTCCCTTGTGCAGGAGCACCAGGGTGGGCTGTCCGGAGCCACGCGGGGCTCGGGCTTCCTCTGTCCTCGCTGGCCATAAAGGAGCACAGTGGCGGCCCTGGAGGCTAGGCCCTTTTACGCGCGTCAGCCCCAGGCCAGTTGGCATGGCAGCCATCAGAGTCGGCTTCTGGTTCTGAGTCAGCTCCTCAACTGTGGAGCCGGGGTGCCGGGGTGCCGGGGTGCCGGGGTGCCGGGCCCAGAGATGAGAACACGGCAAAGGAGCCGCCAGGAGTTCCTTCTCCGGGAGCACCCGCAGGACCGCCACACCCCCCGCACCCACAACCTCCTGGCATTCCCGGGCTTCCTCCGAGCACTTCTCCCCGAAGGGCGCCCTTTGGTAGTGCCGGATTCCGCCTGATGGCAGTATGGCTCCATAAATGTCACCCAGAACTCTTTCCCTGCCCCCATGCCACGTCCCTCCGCCCTTCCGTCGTGAAGAAAAAAAAATCAAAAAGAAAGAAAGAAAAGAAACCAAAACCACAGTCAGAATACATCGCCAAAACCCATGACACAGAAGAGGAAATGGCCACTGCTCACTCTGCAGACCCCTCAGGTAACCCCGGTCGGACACCTTGCCTCTCTGCTTCCTCCTTGCTTCCCCGGTTTTCCTTGGCTGCTGTTCTTCAAAGTAAAAGGAATAAAAAAATAATACATCCCCAGGCCGTGACTCCAAATCACCGTGTAAAGCCTAGGACCCCTCGGGGACAAGGCAGCGGCCCCAGGGCTGGCCTGCGATTCGCTTGTGGGAGGGCCTCAGCCTCCTCCCCAGGCCTTGAGCCTGGCTGGTGGGAAATGGGGAAGAGGCGTGGGAGCAGGGCCAAGAAAGCAGCCAGAAACGGTCAGCCCACCCTGCCGCCAGAGGCCCAGCTCCAGGAGTCTCCCCACGAGGGGCAGCCAAGCAATCCCACAAGGCCGGAGGTGGCCAGGCTGGGCTTGCTTTCACCCAAGGACGCGGAGAAGGCCACAAGGCATCCCTGAAATCAAATGGCCAAGGGGGTCCACCCATAGCTGCTTTGCCCAGAATACTCCAGCCACACAGCTGCTGCTTGGGCCTTCCTGTGAACACAGATGCCAGCTTTGATGATCACGCGGGGTTCACTACCGTCCGTCCGCTCCACAGCAACGCGGAGACCTAATTCATGGACCGCGGAATGGTTGCATTTCTGTCAGCAAATGCGTCAAGTCCTGGGTCCCTACGGTGCTCTCCTGCGTTTGCGTGAGTTTGTGCGTGTGTGTGCTGCGTGTGCTGTGTGTGGGAGCCAGCGTGCTCGGACGAGCACGGATGTGGCAGCAGCTTGTTGGCGACCCCGTTGTCTTGGAATGTAAGGGAGGATGAACGGGGACCTTGAACCTTCCCTTTTCTCCTCCTGGGGTGGGCCCGGGAAGCAAAGGACCCGGGGGACAGTTCGACGAGGTTCCGTCTGGCTCACACCTGGACGAAAAGAGAGCTTCCCTAGGGAGAAGAACGGCCAGGGAGACAATGCCCAGAGATATTCTGAAGGGGGTGGCTTCAGGTGGGAAGGACATTGAAACATACGGTCATGGTGACCGGGGAAGGAGAAGAGAGAGAACCAACCCCCGAGGTTCGGGTCCCGGGGAATTGAGGGAAGGAGGGACGCCCCCTTGCCGCCTTTGTCCTGCAGCTTTGCCTCCGGGTAGTCAGAGTAGAGGAGGGACGGGCCCTCCTTAGAACCAACCCTCTTGCCGCTAAGGAAAGAAAGTGAAATGGGGAGAGGGCGCTAGCATATGGTCACCGTCGGGAAACTCCCAGTGTTCTCGTGGATCGGGCCAGGGGCGGTGCGTGAATGGGCCGTAGCATGCGCAGGGCGTGACCGGGAGACACTGCCCACCTCTGGATGGAAGATCATGCCACCAAGCGGCCTCCCGTCAGCGGGTTTCCCTGCCAGAGCGGGGTCAAGGCTTTTGACGGGGCAGCCAGCTTGCGGGGCATGCCGAGGGTGAGAGCAGAGGCCGAACCGCTCCCTGAGTATGTCACCAGCCAACTCCAAAGGGCCAGAGAGCCCAGCAAGGGAGGAAAACAAAGGGTTGGGGGCCTGATCTGGAGACGCAAGGACGAGGCAGCTAAGGGACCGGAGTCCGGGGTCCCGTGGGGGCCTGGAACCACAATGGATGGCAATGAACGGAGGGTTGTAATAGGCAGGACGCTGGATACCCCCGCAGTCAACGCGGGTGCTGTCAGACGGCTGAGCAAACCCCGCCTCCACCGCCACAGACACCCATCCAGGAAGGAAAGGCCTGAAGTAAGGCAAGAGCCTCCGTGCCACCTGGAAAGTACGGTGGCCCGAGGGGACAGCTGGAAACCACCCGTGGCGCCTTTTAGCCTCACAGCCGAGGGAGGGCCCCTCGGCCCAGACGAAGAACAGGCCGTTTAGGCAAGGGTTTGAATGATGCCCGGAGAGCCCCCCGTTTGCTTTCCGCGCTGTGCTGTAGTCCCCAGCTGGGAAGAAGGAAGGCTAATCCAGGGGGACCACAGGGAAGAAAAAGGAGCAGGGAAGGGCAAGCCCTCGGCCCCCTCGGCCGTGCACGGAGATGCGGTGCCTGCATAGACAGGCGGGTGAAAATGTAAGTGTGTACCTCTGTGGGTGAGTACGCACGTAAGCAAGGGCGAATGTAGTTGAAGGTGTGCAGTGTCGGACCCCGCTGTCAAACACGGCGACCTCGGAAGCCGAGCTGGGATGCCGGCCCCTGCAGGCCCAATCCGTGCATTTCTCTCTCCCTGTATTTTCTCCAAGCAAGAGTTGGATTTGCCCTTAGTTCTTCCAACCGGGAGAAGCTCCACAGGAGAGGACATGTTCATCAGGACCTCGGTTTTTCTTGCGCAGCCAAGGGCTCTTCTCTCTGTGTCTCTCTGTCCGTCTGTCTTTTGTTTTCCCCTCGGGAGACTTGGGGGTTCCTATACCGCCCGGAACATGTTGGTGTGGAGCAAAGCGTGCCAAATTCAGTTCCGAGGGCCAACTCGAAGAGCCCGTCGGATTCCTGGGAGTGCTAATTGCCGGGACTAGTTGCGGTCTTACAGTTGTCCAACACGGGGCGAGGCTGTGCCTTCCCGAGCACAGTCTAGGCGCCTAGGATTACTTTTCAGAAGGGAAGAGGACGGGAAAGGCGGGAAAGGAAACATTTGGGGAATGGCAGAAAGCAGCCGTCCCGAGGTACGGCGTGCAATCGGTGTGATTCTTAACATTCCCTCCAGAGGAATCTAAGGCTATCAGAGTTTTGCACGCGAATCTTCTCTAGGTACGCGCCCTTACCCCTAGGTTTGGTCGGTAATTTGGCCTCCAAGATCCCATGCCCCGTCCCCGCCCGCCGAACATTCCGCAGGCAGCAAAGGTAGGTTGAGAAGCAGAGGGAAAGTGGCCTCCATACACTGCCCACAAGCCACGGCAGCCTCCCCAGCGTACGAACACAAAAGGGCCCCTGAAAGATTGAGGATGACCAAGGACGTGCCCCTGGTGTGGCACTGCAGACTGGCCTACCCATGCTGGTGGGCGGAACAACCCCGACCCCATCCAGCGGCTAAGCGTCTGCCGGAGTGGGTACACGCACTCTTCCCGAGAGGCCCAGTGGCCCTCCCGGAGGCCCACGTGGGAAAGCCGACCCCAGAAGGCCGGCGCAGGGAACCAACGGGCGCCTGGCTTCCTCTGAGGAAGGGAGGTGGAGGCCTGCAGGGCATCGCGACTCCCCGGCTTGCCCCGTGTCCACAGGATAGGCCAACAATTTCAGGCCCCCTGTTGGACCTGGCTGCCTGGGACCCCATGCTCTCTGACGCCTGTCTCTCCCTCCTCCCCCCAGTGCTCTCCCCAGACAGACAGCCAGCCAGAAGGAGGGACTTGACTCCCGGTTGACCAGCCAACGCAGCCTGGCCCTGGGCCACCCTCTAGTCCTGGACGACAGTCAGGATTTCCAAAGTAGCTGGCAGAATTCCGCGTAGGCTGTCTTCGCTCAGCGAAAACCCGCAGCCGGCAAAGAATCACCGAGCCAGGTGGAAGGGACAAAACACAGCCGCCCATGCGGGCTTCCCCGAAGGTGGCCTCCGTGGTGCGGAACCCAGCGTGTTCACCCGAGATGGGAGCAGGCTGGCAGTTTTTCGATTCCTCCTTTGGCCCAAGAGACTAATGGAGGCAACTCCAGGCAGGGTGGGGGCGGGGAAAGGGGTGACCGGCACGTCTGGAGCCACACTGCCATCAAGCGGAAACCGTTTCTGAAAAGTTCAGGCAGCGGCGACTTGCCATCGGGAAGGCTTGGGGGTCAGCGAGGAGCTGCCTGGCGCACCGGTCTCGGCCTAAGCCAGGGCTGCCCCAAGGGCTGGTCCGCTCGGAGGCCCAGAGGGGAATGACGCCTGCCCGTGGGAGCCGGCGGCGAGACAGCAACCACAGGGGAACCCTCCCCCGCCACACCCCCACCCCCACCCCCACCCCCACCCCCGCCCCACCCCCACCCGGGCCAGAGCTGACCGCCCAATCGGCCCGGGGGGGCGGGCCTTGTCCGTCAGCCATCTTGGGGCGGGCCCGGCAGAAGCAAGTCACCGCTGTCTCCGGGGCCTGCCTAGGGCTTTTTCACGGGGCTCCCTTGTGCAGGAGCACCAGGGTGGGCTGTCCGGAGCCACGCGGGGCTCGGGCTTCCTCTGTCCTCGCTGGCCATAAAGGAGCACAGTGGCGGCCCTGGAGGCTAGGCCCTTTTACGCGCGTCAGCCCCAGGCCAGTTGGCATGGCAGCCATCAGAGTCGGCTTCTGGTTCTGAGTCAGCTCCTCAACTGTGGAGCCGGGGTGCCGGGGTGCCGGGGTGCCGGGGTGCCGGGCCCAGAGATGAGAACACGGCAAAGGAGCCGCCAGGAGTTCCTTCTCCGGGAGCACCCGCAGGACCGCCACACCCCCCGCACCCACAACCTCCTGGCATTCCCGGGCTTCCTCCGAGCACTTCTCCCCGAAGGGCGCCCTTTGGTAGTGCCGGATTCCGCCTGATGGCAGTATGGCTCCATAAATGTCACCCAGAACTCTTTCCCTGCCCCCATGCCACGTCCCTCCGCCCTTCCGTCGTGAAGAAAAAAAAATCAAAAAGAAAGAAAGAAAAGAAACCAAAACCACAGTCAGAATACATCGCCAAAACCCATGACACAGAAGAGGAAATGGCCACTGCTCACTCTGCAGACCCCTCAGGTAACCCCGGTCGGACACCTTGCCTCTCTGCTTCCTCCTTGCTTCCCCGGTTTTCCTTGGCTGCTGTTCTTCAAAGTAAAAGGAATAAAAAAATAATACATCCCCAGGCCGTGACTCCAAATCACCGTGTAAAGCCTAGGACCCCTCGGGGACAAGGCAGCGGCCCCAGGGCTGGCCTGCGATTCGCTTGTGGGAGGGCCTCAGCCTCCTCCCCAGGCCTTGAGCCTGGCTGGTGGGAAATGGGGAAGAGGCGTGGGAGCAGGGCCAAGAAAGCAGCCAGAAACGGTCAGCCCACCCTGCCGCCAGAGGCCCAGCTCCAGGAGTCTCCCCACGAGGGGCAGCCAAGCAATCCCACAAGGCCGGAGGTGGCCAGGCTGGGCTTGCTTTCACCCAAGGACGCGGAGAAGGCCACAAGGCATCCCTGAAATCAAATGGCCAAGGGGGTCCACCCATAGCTGCTTTGCCCAGAATACTCCAGCCACACAGCTGCTGCTTGGGCCTTCCTGTGAACACAGATGCCAGCTTTGATGATCACGCGGGGTTCACTACCGTCCGTCCGCTCCACAGCAACGCGGAGACCTAATTCATGGACCGCGGAATGGTTGCATTTCTGTCAGCAAATGCGTCAAGTCCTGGGTCCCTACGGTGCTCTCCTGCGTTTGCGTGAGTTTGTGCGTGTGTGTGCTGCGTGTGCTGTGTGTGGGAGCCAGCGTGCTCGGACGAGCACGGATGTGGCAGCAGCTTGTTGGCGACCCCGTTGTCTTGGAATGTAAGGGAGGATGAACGGGGACCTTGAACCTTCCCTTTTCTCCTCCTGGGGTGGGCCCGGGAAGCAAAGGACCCGGGGGACAGTTCGACGAGGTTCCGTCTGGCTCACACCTGGACGAAAAGAGAGCTTCCCTAGGGAGAAGAACGGCCAGGGAGACAATGCCCAGAGATATTCTGAAGGGGGTGGCTTCAGGTGGGAAGGACATTGAAACATACGGTCATGGTGACCGGGGAAGGAGAAGAGAGAGAACCAACCCCCGAGGTTCGGGTCCCGGGGAATTGAGGGAAGGAGGGACGCCCCCTTGCCGCCTTTGTCCTGCAGCTTTGCCTCCGGGTAGTCAGAGTAGAGGAGGGACGGGCCCTCCTTAGAACCAACCCTCTTGCCGCTAAGGAAAGAAAGTGAAATGGGGAGAGGGCGCTAGCATATGGTCACCGTCGGGAAACTCCCAGTGTTCTCGTGGATCGGGCCAGGGGCGGTGCGTGAATGGGCCGTAGCATGCGCAGGGCGTGACCGGGAGACACTGCCCACCTCTGGATGGAAGATCATGCCACCAAGCGGCCTCCCGTCAGCGGGTTTCCCTGCCAGAGCGGGGTCAAGGCTTTTGACGGGGCAGCCAGCTTGCGGGGCATGCCGAGGGTGAGAGCAGAGGCCGAACCGCTCCCTGAGTATGTCACCAGCCAACTCCAAAGGGCCAGAGAGCCCAGCAAGGGAGGAAAACAAAGGGTTGGGGGCCTGATCTGGAGACGCAAGGACGAGGCAGCTAAGGGACCGGAGTCCGGGGTCCCGTGGGGGCCTGGAACCACAATGGATGGCAATGAACGGAGGGTTGTAATAGGCAGGACGCTGGATACCCCCGCAGTCAACGCGGGTGCTGTCAGACGGCTGAGCAAACCCCGCCTCCACCGCCACAGACACCCATCCAGGAAGGAAAGGCCTGAAGTAAGGCAAGAGCCTCCGTGCCACCTGGAAAGTACGGTGGCCCGAGGGGACAGCTGGAAACCACCCGTGGCGCCTTTTAGCCTCACAGCCGAGGGAGGGCCCCTCGGCCCAGACGAAGAACAGGCCGTTTAGGCAAGGGTTTGAATGATGCCCGGAGAGCCCCCCGTTTGCTTTCCGCGCTGTGCTGTAGTCCCCAGCTGGGAAGAAGGAAGGCTAATCCAGGGGGACCACAGGGAAGAAAAAGGAGCAGGGAAGGGCAAGCCCTCGGCCCCCTCGGCCGTGCACGGAGATGCGGTGCCTGCATAGACAGGCGGGTGAAAATGTAAGTGTGTACCTCTGTGGGTGAGTACGCACGTAAGCAAGGGCGAATGTAGTTGAAGGTGTGCAGTGTCGGACCCCGCTGTCAAACACGGCGACCTCGGAAGCCGAGCTGGGATGCCGGCCCCTGCAGGCCCAATCCGTGCATTTCTCTCTCCCTGTATTTTCTCCAAGCAAGAGTTGGATTTGCCCTTAGTTCTTCCAACCGGGAGAAGCTCCACAGGAGAGGACATGTTCATCAGGACCTCGGTTTTTCTTGCGCAGCCAAGGGCTCTTCTCTCTGTGTCTCTCTGTCCGTCTGTCTTTTGTTTTCCCCTCGGGAGACTTGGGGGTTCCTATACCGCCCGGAACATGTTGGTGTGGAGCAAAGCGTGCCAAATTCAGTTCCGAGGGCCAACTCGAAGAGCCCGTCGGATTCCTGGGAGTGCTAATTGCCGGGACTAGTTGCGGTCTTACAGTTGTCCAACACGGGGCGAGGCTGTGCCTTCCCGAGCACAGTCTAGGCGCCTAGGATTACTTTTCAGAAGGGAAGAGGACGGGAAAGGCGGGAAAGGAAACATTTGGGGAATGGCAGAAAGCAGCCGTCCCGAGGTACGGCGTGCAATCGGTGTGATTCTTAACATTCCCTCCAGAGGAATCTAAGGCTATCAGAGTTTTGCACGCGAATCTTCTCTAGGTACGCGCCCTTACCCCTAGGTTTGGTCGGTAATTTGGCCTCCAAGATCCCATGCCCCGTCCCCGCCCGCCGAACATTCCGCAGGCAGCAAAGGTAGGTTGAGAAGCAGAGGGAAAGTGGCCTCCATACACTGCCCACAAGCCACGGCAGCCTCCCCAGCGTACGAACACAAAAGGGCCCCTGAAAGATTGAGGATGACCAAGGACGTGCCCCTGGTGTGGCACTGCAGACTGGCCTACCCATGCTGGTGGGCGGAACAACCCCGACCCCATCCAGCGGCTAAGCGTCTGCCGGAGTGGGTACACGCACTCTTCCCGAGAGGCCCAGTGGCCCTCCCGGAGGCCCACGTGGGAAAGCCGACCCCAGAAGGCCGGCGCAGGGAACCAACGGGCGCCTGGCTTCCTCTGAGGAAGGGAGGTGGAGGCCTGCAGGGCATCGCGACTCCCCGGCTTGCCCCGTGTCCACAGGATAGGCCAACAATTTCAGGCCCCCTGTTGGACCTGGCTGCCTGGGACCCCATGCTCTCTGACGCCTGTCTCTCCCTCCTCCCCCCAGTGCTCTCCCCAGACAGACAGCCAGCCAGAAGGAGGGACTTGACTCCCGGTTGACCAGCCAACGCAGCCTGGCCCTGGGCCACCCTCTAGTCCTGGACGACAGTCAGGATTTCCAAAGTAGCTGGCAGAATTCCGCGTAGGCTGTCTTCGCTCAGCGAAAACCCGCAGCCGGCAAAGAATCACCGAGCCAGGTGGAAGGGACAAAACACAGCCGCCCATGCGGGCTTCCCCGAAGGTGGCCTCCGTGGTGCGGAACCCAGCGTGTTCACCCGAGATGGGAGCAGGCTGGCAGTTTTTCGATTCCTCCTTTGGCCCAAGAGACTAATGGAGGCAACTCCAGGCAGGGTGGGGGCGGGGAAAGGGGTGACCGGCACGTCTGGAGCCACACTGCCATCAAGCGGAAACCGTTTCTGAAAAGTTCAGGCAGCGGCGACTTGCCATCGGGAAGGCTTGGGGGTCAGCGAGGAGCTGCCTGGCGCACCGGTCTCGGCCTAAGCCAGGGCTGCCCCAAGGGCTGGTCCGCTCGGAGGCCCAGAGGGGAATGACGCCTGCCCGTGGGAGCCGGCGGCGAGACAGCAACCACAGGGGAACCCTCCCCCGCCACACCCCCACCCCCACCCCCACCCCCACCCCCGCCCCACCCCCACCCGGGCCAGAGCTGACCGCCCAATCGGCCCGGGGGGGCGGGCCTTGTCCGTCAGCCATCTTGGGGCGGGCCCGGCAGAAGCAAGTCACCGCTGTCTCCGGGGCCTGCCTAGGGCTTTTTCACGGGGCTCCCTTGTGCAGGAGCACCAGGGTGGGCTGTCCGGAGCCACGCGGGGCTCGGGCTTCCTCTGTCCTCGCTGGCCATAAAGGAGCACAGTGGCGGCCCTGGAGGCTAGGCCCTTTTACGCGCGTCAGCCCCAGGCCAGTTGGCATGGCAGCCATCAGAGTCGGCTTCTGGTTCTGAGTCAGCTCCTCAACTGTGGAGCCGGGGTGCCGGGGTGCCGGGGTGCCGGGCCCAGAGATGAGAACACGGCAAAGGAGCCGCCAGGAGTTCCTTCTCCGGGAGCACCCGCAGGACCGCCACACCCCCCGCACCCACAACCTCCTGGCATTCCCGGGCTTCCTCCGAGCACTTCTCCCCGAAGGGCGCCCTTTGGTAGTGCCGGATTCCGCCTGATGGCAGTATGGCTCCATAAATGTCACCCAGAACTCTTTCCCTGCCCCCATGCCACGTCCCTCCGCCCTTCCGTCGTGAAGAAAAAAAAAAAAAATCAAAAAGAAAGAAAGAAAAGAAACCAAAACCACAGTCAGAATACATCGCCAAAACCCATGACACAGAAGAGGAAATGGCCACTGCTCACTCTGCAGACCCCTCAGGTAACCCCGGTCGGACACCTTGCCTCTCTGCTTCCTCCTTGCTTCCCCGGTTTTCCTTGGCTGCTGTTCTTCAAAGTAAAAGGAATAAAAAAATAATACATCCCCAGGCCGTGACTCCAAATCACCGTGTAAAGCCTAGGACCCCTCGGGGACAAGGCAGCGGCCCCAGGGCTGGCCTGCGATTCGCTTGTGGGAGGGCCTCAGCCTCCTCCCCAGGCCTTGAGCCTGGCTGGTGGGAAATGGGGAAGAGGCGTGGGAGCAGGGCCAAGAAAGCAGCCAGAAACGGTCAGCCCACCCTGCCGCCAGAGGCCCAGCTCCAGGAGTCTCCCCACGAGGGGCAGCCAAGCAATCCCACAAGGCCGGAGGTGGCCAGGCTGGGCTTGCTTTCACCCAAGGACGCGGAGAAGGCCACAAGGCATCCCTGAAATCAAATGGCCAAGGGGGTCCACCCATAGCTGCTTTGCCCAGAATACTCCAGCCACACAGCTGCTGCTTGGGCCTTCCTGTGAACACAGATGCCAGCTTTGATGATCACGCGGGGTTCACTACCGTCCGTCCGCTCCACAGCAACGCGGAGACCTAATTCATGGACCGCGGAATGGTTGCATTTCTGTCAGCAAATGCGTCAAGTCCTGGGTCCCTACGGTGCTCTCCTGCGTTTGCGTGAGTTTGTGCGTGTGTGTGCTGCGTGTGCTGTGTGTGGGAGCCAGCGTGCTCGGACGAGCACGGATGTGGCAGCAGCTTGTTGGCGACCCCGTTGTCTTGGAATGTAAGGGAGGATGAACGGGGACCTTGAACCTTCCCTTTTCTCCTCCTGGGGTGGGCCCGGGAAGCAAAGGACCCGGGGGACAGTTCGACGAGGTTCCGTCTGGCTCACACCTGGACGAAAAGAGAGCTTCCCTAGGGAGAAGAACGGCCAGGGAGACAATGCCCAGAGATATTCTGAAGGGGGTGGCTTCAGGTGGGAAGGACATTGAAACATACGGTCATGGTGACCGGGGAAGGAGAAGAGAGAGAACCAACCCCCGAGGTTCGGGTCCCGGGGAATTGAGGGAAGGAGGGACGCCCCCTTGCCGCCTTTGTCCTGCAGCTTTGCCTCCGGGTAGTCAGAGTAGAGGAGGGACGGGCCCTCCTTAGAACCAACCCTCTTGCCGCTAAGGAAAGAAAGTGAAATGGGGAGA
Organism: Loxodonta africana; assembly: GCF_030014295.1. Classification (NCBI taxonomy): domain Eukaryota; kingdom Metazoa; phylum Chordata; class Mammalia; order Proboscidea; family Elephantidae; genus Loxodonta; species Loxodonta africana. Next base: position 35,381 of record NW_026975190.1, on the reverse strand, counting down.
GGGCGCTAGCATATGGTCACCGTCGGGAAACTCCCAGTGTTCTCGTGGATCGGGCCAGGGGCGGTGCGTGAATGGGCCGTAGCATGCGCAGGGCGTGACCGGGAGACACTGCCCACCTCTGGATGGAAGATCATGCCACCAAGCGGCCTCCCGTCAGCGGGTTTCCCTGCCAGAGCGGGGTCAAGGCTTTTGACGGGGCAGCCAGCTTGCGGGGCATGCCGAGGGTGAGAGCAGAGGCCGAACCGCTCCCTGAGTATGTCACCAGCCAACTCCAAAGGGCCAGAGAGCCCAGCAAGGGAGGAAAACAAAGGGTTGGGGGCCTGACCTGGAGACGCAAGGACGAGGCAGCTAAGGGACCGGAGTCCGGGGTCCCGTGGGGGCCTGGAACCACAATGGATGGCAATGAACGGAGGGTTGTAATAGGCAGGACGCTGGATACCCCCGCAGTCAACGCGGGTGCTGTCAGACGGCTGAGCAAACCCCGCCTCCACCGCCACAGACACCCATCCAGGAAGGAAAGGCCTGAAGTAAGGCAAGAGCCTCCGTGCCACCTGGAAAGTACGGTGGCCCGAGGGGACAGCTGGAAACCACCCGTGGCGCCTTTTAGCCTCACAGCCGAGGGAGGGCCCCTCGGCCCAGACGAAGAACAGGCCGTTTAGGCAAGGGTTTGAATGATGCCCGGAGAGCCCCCCGTTTGCTTTCCGCGCTGTGCTGTAGTCCCCAGCTGGGAAGAAGGAAGGCTAATCCAGGGGGACCACAGGGAAGAAAAAGGAGCAGGGAAGGGCAAGCCCTCGGCCCCCTCGGCCGTGCACGGAGATGCGGTGCCTGCATAGACAGGCGGGTGAAAATGTAAGTGTGTACCTCTGTGGGTGAGTACGCACGTAAGCAAGGGCGAATGTAGTTGAAGGTGTGCAGTGTCGGATCCCGCTGTCAAACACGGCGACCTCGGAAGCCGAGCTGGGATGCCGGCCCCTGCAGGCCCAATCCGTGCATTTCTCTCTCCCTGTATTTTCTCCAAGCAAGAGTTGGATTTGCCCTTAGTTCTTCCAACCGGGAGAAGCTCCACAGGAGAGGACATGTTCATCAGGACCTCGGTTTTTCTTGCGCAGCCAAGGGCTCTTCTCTCTGTGTCTCTCTGTCCGTCTGTCTTTTGTTTTCCCCTCGGGAGACTTGGGGGTTCCTATACCGCCCGGAACATGTTGGTGTGGAGCAAAGCGTGCCAAATTCAGTTCCGAGGGCCAACTCGAAGAGCCCGTCGGATTCCTGGGAGTGCTAATTGCCGGGACTAGTTGCGGTCTTACAGTTGTCCAACACGGGGCGAGGCTGTGCCTTCCCGAGCACAGTCTAGGCGCCTAGGATTACTTTTCAGAAGGGAAGAGGACGGGAAAGGCGGGAAAGGAAACATTTGGGGAATGGCAGAAAGCAGCCGTCCCGAGGTACGGCGTGCAATCGGTGTGATTCTTAACATTCCCTCCAGAGGAATCTAAGGCTATCAGAGTTTTGCACGCGAATCTTCTCTAGGTACGCGCCCTTACCCCTAGGTTTGGTCGGTAATTTGGCCTCCAAGATCCCATGCCCCGTCCCCGCCCGCCGAACATTCCGCAGGCAGCAAAGGTAGGTTGAGAAGCAGAGGGAAAGTGGCCTCCATACACTGCCCACAAGCCACGGCAGCCTCCCCAGCGTACGAACACAAAAGGGCCCCTGAAAGATTGAGGATGACCAAGGACGTGCCCCTGATGTGGCACTGCAGACTGGCCTACCCATGCTGGTGGGCGGAACAACCCCGACCCCATCCAGCGGCTAAGCGTCTGCCGGAGTGGGTACACGCACTCTTCCCGAGAGGCCCAGTGGCCCTCCCGGAGGCCCACGTGGGAAAGCCGACCCCAGAAGGCCGGCGCAGGGAACCAACGGGCGCCTGGCTTCCTCTGAGGAAGGGAGGTGGAGGCCTGCAGGGCATCGCGACTCCCCGGCTTGCCCCGTGTCCACAGGATAGGCCAACAATTTCAGGCCCCCTGTTGGACCTGGCTGCCTGGGACCCCATGCTCTCTGACGCCTGTCTCTCCCTCCTCCCCCCAGTGCTCTCCCCAGACAGACAGCCAGCCAGAAGGAGGGACTTGACTCCCGGTTGACCAGCCAACGCAGCCTGGCCCTGGGCCACCCTCTAGTCCTGGACGACAGTCAGGATTTCCAAAGTAGCTGGCAGAATTCCGCGTAGGCTGTCTTCGCTCAGCGAAAACCCGCAGCCGGCAAAGAATCACCGAGCGAGGTGGAAGGGACAAAACACAGCCGCCCATGCGGGCTTCCCCGAAGGTGGCCTCCGTGGTGCGGAACCCAGCGTGTTCACCCGAGATGGGAGCAGGCTGGCAGTTTTTCGATTCCTCCTTTGGCCCAAGAGACTAATGGAGGCAACTCCAGGCAGGGTGGGGGCGGGGAAAGGGGTGACCGGCATGTCTGGAGCCACACTGCCATCAAGCGGAAACCGTTTCTGAAAAGTTCAGGCAGCGGCGACTTGCCATCGGGAAGGCTTGGGGGTCAGCGAGGAGCTGCCTGGCGCACCGGTCTCGGCCTAAGCCAGGGCTGCCCCAAGGGCCGGTCCGCTCGGAGGCCCAGAGGGGAATGACGCCTGCCCGTGGGACCCGGCGGCGAGACAGCAACCACAGGGGAACCCTCCCCTGCCGCAGACGCACCCCCACCCCCACCCCCACCCCCGCCCCACCCCCACCCCCACCCGGGCCAGAGCTGACCGCCCAATCGGCCCGGGGGGGCGGGCCTTGTCCGTCAGCCATCTTGGGGCGGGCCCGGCAGAAGCAAGTCACCGCTGTCTGCGGGGCCTGCCTAGGGCTTTTTCACGGGACTCCGTTGTGCAGGAGCACCAGGGTGGGCTGTCCGGAGCCACGCGGGGCTCGGGATTCCTCTGTCCTCGCTGGCCATAAAGGAGCACAGTGGCGGCCCTGGAGGCTAGGCCCTTTTACGCGCGTCAGCCCCAGGCCAGTTGGCATGGCAGCCATCAGAGTCGGCTTCTGGTTCTGAGTCAGCTCCTCAACTGTGGATCCGGGGTGCCGGGGTGCCGGGGTGCCGGGGTGCCGGGCCCAGAGATGAGAACACGGCAAAGGAGCCGCCAGGAGTTCCTTCTCCGGGAGCACCCGCAGGACCGCCACACCCCCCGCACCCACAACCTCCTGGCATTCCCGGGCTTCCTCCGAGCACTTCTCCCGGAAGGGCGCCCTTTGGTAGTGCCGGATTCCGCCTGATGGCAGTATGGCTCCATAAATGTCACCCAGAACTCTTTCCCTGCCCCCATGCCACGTCCCTCCGCCCTTCCGTCGTGAAGAAAAAAAAATCAAAAAGAAAGAAAGAAAAGAAACCAAAACCACAGTCAGAATACATCGCCAAAACCCATGACACAGAAGAGGAAATGGCCACTGCTCACTCTGCAGACCCCTCAGGTAACCCCGGTCGGACACCTTGCCTCTCTGCTTCCTCCTTGCTTCCCCGGTTTTCCTTGGCTGCTGCTCTTCAAAGTAAAAGGAATAAAAAAATAATACATCCCCAGGCCGTGACTCCAAATCACCGTGTAAAGCCTAGGACCCCTCGGGGACAAGGCAGCGGCCCCAGGGCTGGCCTGCGATTCGCTTGTGGGAGGGCCTCAGCCTCCTCCCCAGGCCTTGAGCCTGGCTGGTGGGAAATGGGGAAGAGGCGTGGGAGCAGGGCCAAGAAAGCAGCCAGAAACGGTCAGCCCACCCTGCCGCCAGAGGCCCAGCTCCAGGAGTCTCCCCACAAGGGGCAGCCAAGCAATCCCACAAGGCCGGAGGTGGCCAGGCTGGGCTTGCTTTCACCCAAGGACGCGGAGAAGGCCACAAGGCATCCCTGAAATCAAATGGCCAAGGGGGTCCACCCATAGCTGCTTTGCCCAGAATACTCCAGCCACACAGCTGCTGCTTGGGCCTTCCTGTGAACACAGATGCCAGCTTTGATGATCACGCGGGGTTCACTACCGTCCGTCCGCTCCACAGCAACGCGGAGACCTAATTCATGGACCGCGGAATGGTTGCATTTCTGTCAGCAAATGCGTCAAGTCCTGGGTCCCTACGGTGCTCTCCTGCGTTTGCGTGAGTTTGTGCGTGTGTGTGCTGCGTGTGCTGTGTGTGGGAGCCAGCGTGCTCGGACGAGCACGGATGTGGCAGCAGCTTGTTGGCGACCCCGTTGTCTTGGAATGTAAGGGAGGATGAACGGGGACCTTGAACCTTCCCTTTTCTCCTCCTGGGGTGGGCCCGGGAAGCAAAGGACCCGGGGGACAGTTCGACGAGGTTCCGTCTGGCTCACACCTGGACGAAAAGAGAGCTTCCCTAGGGAGAAGAACGGCCAGGGAGACAATGCCCAGAGATATTCTGAAGGGGGTGGCTTCAGGTGGGAAGGACATTGAAACATACGGTCATGGTGACCGGGGAAGGAGAAGAGAGAGAACCAACCCCCGAGGTTCGGGTCCCGGGGAATTGAGGGAAGGAGGGACGCCCCCTTGCCGCCTTTGTCCTGCAGCTTTGCCTCCGGGTAGTCAGAGTAGAGGAGGGACGGGCCCTCCTTAGAACCAACCCTCTTGCCGCTAAGGAAAGAAAGTGAAATGGGGAGAGGGCGCTAGCATATGGTCACCGTCGGGAAACTCCCAGTGTTCTCGTGGATCGGGCCAGGGGCGGTGCGTGAATGGGCCGTAGCATGCGCAGGGCGTGACCGGGAGACACTGCCCACCTCTGGATGGAAGATCATGCCACCAAGCGGCCTCCCGTCAGCGGGTTTCCCTGCCAGAGCGGGGTCAAGGCTTTTGACGGGGCAGCCAGCTTGCGGGGCATGCCGAGGGTGAGAGCAGAGGCCGAACCGCTCCCTGAGTATGTCACCAGCCAACTCCAAAGGGCCAGAGAGCCCAGCAAGGGAGGAAAACAAAGGGTTGGGGGCCTGACCTGGAGACGCAAGGACGAGGCAGCTAAGGGACCGGAGTCCGGGGTCCCGTGGGGGCCTGGAACCACAATGGATGGCAATGAACGGAGGGTTGTAATAGGCAGGACGCTGGATACCCCCGCAGTCAACGCGGGTGCTGTCAGACGGCTGAGCAAACCCCGCCTCCACCGCCACAGACACCCATCCAGGAAGGAAAGGCCTGAAGTAAGGCAAGAGCCTCCGTGCCACCTGGAAAGTACGGTGGCCCGAGGGGACAGCTGGAAACCACCCGTGGCGCCTTTTAGCCTCACAGCCGAGGGAGGGCCCCTCGGCCCAGACGAAGAACAGGCCGTTTAGGCAAGGGTTTGAATGATGCCCGGAGAGCCCCCCGTTTGCTTTCCGCGCTGTGCTGTAGTCCCCAGCTGGGAAGAAGGAAGGCTAATCCAGGGGGACCACAGGGAAGAAAAAGGAGCAGGGAAGGGCAAGCCCTCGGCCCCCTCGGCCGTGCACGGAGATGCGGTGCCTGCATAGACAGGCGGGTGAAAATGTAAGTGTGTACCTCTGTGGGTGAGTACGCACGTAAGCAAGGGCGAATGTAGTTGAAGGTGTGCAGTGTCGGACCCCGCTGTCAAACACGGCGACCTCGGAAGCCGAGCTGGGATGCCGGCCCCTGCAGGCCCAATCCGTGCATTTCTCTCTCCCTGTATTTTCTCCAAGCAAGAGTTGGATTTGCCCTTAGTTCTTCCAACCGGGAGAAGCTCCACAGGAGAGGACATGTTCATCAGGACCTCGGTTTTTCTTGCGCAGCCAAGGGCTCTTCTCTCTGTGTCTCTCTGTCCGTCTGTCTTTTGTTTTCCCCTCGGGAGACTTGGGGGTTCCTATACCGCCCGGAACATGTTGGTGTGGAGCAAAGCGTGCCAAATTCAGTTCCGAGGGCCAACTCGAAGAGCCCGTCGGATTCCTGGGAGTGCTAATTGCCGGGACTAGTTGCGGTCTTACAGTTGTCCAACACGGGGCGAGGCTGTGCCTTCCCGAGCACAGTCTAGGCGCCTAGGATTACTTTTCAGAAGGGAAGAGGACGGGAAAGGCGGGAAAGGAAACATTTGGGGAATGGCAGAAAGCAGCCGTCCCGAGGTACGGCGTGCAATCGGTGTGATTCTTAACATTCCCTCCAGAGGAATCTAAGGCTATCAGAGTTTTGCACGCGAATCTTCTCTAGGTACGCGCCCTTACCCCTAGGTTTGGTCGGTAATTTGGCCTCCAAGATCCCATGCCCCGTCCCCGCCCGCCGAACATTCCGCAGGCAGCAAAGGTAGGTTGAGAAGCAGAGGGAAAGTGGCCTCCATACACTGCCCACAAGCCACGGCAGCCTCCCCAGCGTACGAACACAAAAGGGCCCCTGAAAGATTGAGGATGACCAAGGACGTGCCCCTGGTGTGGCACTGCAGACTGGCCTACCCATGCTGGTGGGCGGAACAACCCCGACCCCATCCAGCGGCTAAGCGTCTGCCGGAGTGGGTACACGCACTCTTCCCGAGAGGCCCAGTGGCCCTCCCGGAGGCCCACGTGGGAAAGCCGACCCCAGAAGGCCGGCGCAGGGAACCAACGGGCGCCTGGCTTCCTCTGAGGAAGGGAGGTGGAGGCCTGCAGGGCATCGCGACTCCCCGGCTTGCCCCGTGTCCACAGGATAGGCCAACAATTTCAGGCCCCCTGTTGGACCTGGCTGCCTGGGACCCCATGCTCTCTGACGCCTGTCTCTCCCTCCTCCCCCCAGTGCTCTCCCCAGACAGACAGCCAGCCAGAAGGAGGGACTTGACTCCCGGTTGACCAGCCAACGCAGCCTGGCCCTGGGCCACCCTCTAGTCCTGGACGACAGTCAGGATTTCCAAAGTAGCTGGCAGAATTCCGCGTAGGCTGTCTTCGCTCAGCGAAAACCCGCAGCCGGCAAAGAATCACCGAGCGAGGTGGAAGGGACAAAACACAGCCGCCCATGCGGGCTTCCCCGAAGGTGGCCTCCGTGGTGCGGAACCCAGCGTGTTCACCCGAGATGGGAGCAGGCTGGCAGTTTTTCGATTCCTCCTTTGGCCCAAGAGACTAATGGAGGCAACTCCAGGCAGGGTGGGGGCGGGGAAAGGGGTGACCGGCACGTCTGGAGCCACACTGCCATCAAGCGGAAACCGTTTCTGAAAAGTTCAGGCAGCGGCGACTTGCCATCGGGAAGGCTTGGGGGTCAGCGAGGAGCTGCCTGGCGCACCGGTCTCGGCCTAAGCCAGGGCTGCCCCAAGGGCTGGTCCGCTCGGAGGCCCAGAGGGGAATGACGCCTGCCCGTGGGAGCCGGCGGCGAGACAGCAACCACAGGGGAACCCTCCCCCGCCACACCCCCACCCCCACCCCCACCCCCACCCCCGCCCCACCCCCACCCGGGCCAGAGCTGACCGCCCAATCGGCCCGGGGGGGCGGGCCTTGTCCGTCAGCCATCTTGGGGCGGGCCCGGCAGAAGCAAGTCACCGCTGTCTCCGGGGCCTGCCTAGGGCTTTTTCACGGGGCTCCCTTGTGCAGGAGCACCAGGGTGGGCTGTCCGGAGCCACGCGGGGCTCGGGCTTCCTCTGTCCTCGCTGGCCATAAAGGAGCACAGTGGCGGCCCTGGAGGCTAGGCCCTTTTACGCGCGTCAGCCCCAGGCCAGTTGGCATGGCAGCCATCAGAGTCGGCTTCTGGTTCTGAGTCAGCTCCTCAACTGTGGAGCCGGGGTGCCGGGGTGCCGGGGTGCCGGGCCCAGAGATGAGAACACGGCAAAGGAGCCGCCAGGAGTTCCTTCTCCGGGAGCACCCGCAGGACCGCCACACCCCCCGCACCCACAACCTCCTGGCATTCCCGGGCTTCCTCCGAGCACTTCTCCCCGAAGGGCGCCCTTTGGTAGTGCCGGATTCCGCCTGATGGCAGTATGGCTCCATAAATGTCACCCAGAACTCTTTCCCTGCCCCCATGCCACGTCCCTCCGCCCTTCCGTCGTGAAGAAAAAAAAAAAAATCAAAAAGAAAGAAAGAAAAGAAACCAAAACCACAGTCAGAATACATCGCCAAAACCCATGACACAGAAGAGGAAATGGCCACTGCTCACTCTGCAGACCCCTCAGGTAACCCCGGTCGGACACCTTGCCTCTCTGCTTCCTCCTTGCTTCCCCGGTTTTCCTTGGCTGCTGTTCTTCAAAGTAAAAGGAATAAAAAAATAATACATCCCCAGGCCGTGACTCCAAATCACCGTGTAAAGCCTAGGACCCCTCGGGGACAAGGCAGCGGCCCCAGGGCTGGCCTGCGATTCGCTTGTGGGAGGGCCTCAGCCTCCTCCCCAGGCCTTGAGCCTGGCTGGTGGGAAATGGGGAAGAGGCGTGGGAGCAGGGCCAAGAAAGCAGCCAGAAACGGTCAGCCCACCCTGCCGCCAGAGGCCCAGCTCCAGGAGTCTCCCCACGAGGGGCAGCCAAGCAATCCCACAAGGCCGGAGGTGGCCAGGCTGGGCTTGCTTTCACCCAAGGACGCGGAGAAGGCCACAAGGCATCCCTGAAATCAAATGGCCAAGGGGGTCCACCCATAGCTGCTTTGCCCAGAATACTCCAGCCACACAGCTGCTGCTTGGGCCTTCCTGTGAACACAGATGCCAGCTTTGATGATCACGCGGGGTTCACTACCGTCCGTCCGCTCCACAGCAACGCGGAGACCTAATTCATGGACCGCGGAATGGTTGCATTTCTGTCAGCAAATGCGTCAAGTCCTGGGTCCCTACGGTGCTCTCCTGCGTTTGCGTGAGTTTGTGCGTGTGTGTGCTGCGTGTGCTGTGTGTGGGAGCCAGCGTGCTCGGACGAGCACGGATGTGGCAGCAGCTTGTTGGCGACCCCGTTGTCTTGGAATGTAAGGGAGGATGAACGGGGACCTTGAACCTTCCCTTTTCTCCTCCTGGGGTGGGCCCGGGAAGCAAAGGACCCGGGGGACAGTTCGACGAGGTTCCGTCTGGCTCACACCTGGACGAAAAGAGAGCTTCCCTAGGGAGAAGAACGGCCAGGGAGACAATGCCCAGAGATATTCTGAAGGGGGTGGCTTCAGGTGGGAAGGACATTGAAACATACGGTCATGGTGACCGGGGAAGGAGAAGAGAGAGAACCAACCCCCGAGGTTCGGGTCCCGGGGAATTGAGGGAAGGAGGGACGCCCCCTTGCCGCCTTTGTCCTGCAGCTTTGCCTCCGGGTAGTCAGAGTAGAGGAGGGACGGGCCCTCCTTAGAACCAACCCTCTTGCCGCTAAGGAAAGAAAGTGAAATGGGGAGAGGGCGCTAGCATATGGTCACCGTCGGGAAACTCCCAGTGTTCTCGTGGATCGGGCCAGGGGCGGTGCGTGAATGGGCCGTAGCATGCGCAGGGCGTGACCGGGAGACACTGCCCACCTCTGGATGGAAGATCATGCCACCAAGCGGCCTCCCGTCAGCGGGTTTCCCTGCCAGAGCGGGGTCAAGGCTTTTGACGGGGCAGCCAGCTTGCGGGGCATGCCGAGGGTGAGAGCAGAGGCCGAACCGCTCCCTGAGTATGTCACCAGCCAACTCCAAAGGGCCAGAGAGCCCAGCAAGGGAGGAAAACAAAGGGTTGGGGGCCTGACCTGGAGACGCAAGGACGAGGCAGCTAAGGGACCGGAGTCCGGGGTCCCGTGGGGGCCTGGAACCACAATGGATGGCAATGAACGGAGGGTTGTAATAGGCAGGACGCTGGATACCCCCGCAGTCAACGCGGGTGCTGTCAGACGGCTGAGCAAACCCCGCCTCCACCGCCACAGACACCCATCCAGGAAGGAAAGGCCTGAAGTAAGGCAAGAGCCTCCGTGCCACCTGGAAAGTACGGTGGCCCGAGGGGACAGCTGGAAACCACCCGTGGCGCCTTTTAGCCTCACAGCCGAGGGAGGGCCCCTCGGCCCAGACGAAGAACAGGCCGTTTAGGCAAGGGTTTGAATGATGCCCGGAGAGCCCCCCGTTTGCTTTCCGCGCTGTGCTGTAGTCCCCAGCTGGGAAGAAGGAAGGCTAATCCAGGGGGACCACAGGGAAGAAAAAGGAGCAGGGAAGGGCAAGCCCTCGGCCCCCTCGGCCGTGCACGGAGATGCGGTGCCTGCATAGACAGGCGGGTGAAAATGTAAGTGTGTACCTCTGTGGGTGAGTACGCACGTAAGCAAGGGTGAATGTAGTTGAAGGTGTGCAGTGTCGGACCCCGCTGTCAAACACGGCGACCTCGGAAGCCGAGCTGGGATGCCGGCCCCTGCAGGCCCAATCCGTGCATTTCTCTCTCCCTGTATTTTCTCCAAGCAAGAGTTGGATTTGCCCTTAGTTCTTCCAACCGGGAGAAGCTCCACAGGAGAGGACATGTTCATCAGGACCTCGGTTTTTCTTGCGCAGCCAAGGGCTCTTCTCTCTGTGTCTCTCTGTCCGTCTGTCTTTTGTTTTCCCCTCGGGAGACTTGGGGGTTCCTATACCGCCCGGAACATGTTGGTGTGGAGCAAAGCGTGCCAAATTCAGTTCCGAGGGCCAACTCGAAGAGCCCGTCGGATTCCTGGGAGTGCTAATTGCCGGGACTAGTTGCGGTCTTACAGTTGTCCAACACGGGGCGAGGCTGTGCCTTCCCGAGCACAGTCTAGGCGCCTAGGATTACTTTTCAGAAGGGAAGAGGACGGGAAAGGCGGGAAAGGAAACATTTGGGGAATGGCAGAAAGCAGCCGTCCCGAGGTACGGCGTGCAATCGGTGTGATTCTTAACATTCCCTCCAGAGGAATCTAAGGCTATCAGAGTTTTGCACGCGAATCTTCTCTAGGTACGCGCCCTTACCCCTAGGTTTGGTCGGTAATTTGGCCTCCAAGATCCCATGCCCCGTCCCCGCCCGCCGAACATTCCGCAGGCAGCAAAGGTAGGTTGAGAAGCAGAGGGAAAGTGGCCTCCATACACTGCCCACAAGCCACGGCAGCCTCCCCAGCGTACGAACACAAAAGGGCCCCTGAAAGATTGAGGATGACCAAGGACGTGCCCCTGGTGTGGCACTGCAGACTGGCCTACCCACGCTGGTGGGCGGAACAACCCCGACCCCATCCAGCGGCTAAGCGTCTGCCGGAGTGGGTACACGCACTCTTCCCGAGAGGCCCAGTGGCCCTCCCGGAGGCCCACGTGGGAAAGCCGACCCCAGAAGGCCGGCGCAGGGAACCAACGGGCGCCTGGCTTCCTCTGAGGAAGGGAGGTGGAGGCCTGCAGGGCATCGCGACTCCCCGGCTTGCCCCGTGTCCACAGGATAGGCCAACAATTTCAGGCCCCCTGTTGGACCTGGCTGCCTGGGACCCCATGCTCTCTGACGCCTGTCTCTCCCTCCTCCCCCCAGTGCTCTCCCCAGACAGACAGCCAGCCAGAAGGAGGGACTTGACTCCCGGTTGACCAGCCAACGCAGCCTGGCCCTGGGCCACCCTCTAGTCCTGGACGACAGTCAGGATTTCCAAAGTAGCTGGCAGAATTCCGCGTAGGCTGTCTTCGCTCAGCGAAAACCCGCAGCCGGCAAAGAATCACCGAGCGAGGTGGAAGGGACAAAACACAGCCGCCCATGCGGGCTTCCCCGAAGGTGGCCTCCGTGGTGCGGAACCCAGCGTGTTCACCCGAGATGGGAGCAGGCTGGCAGTTTTTCGATTCCTCCTTTGGCCCAAGAGACTAATGGAGGCAACTCCAGGCAGGGTGGGGGCGGGGAAAGGGGTGACCGGCACGTCTGGAGCCACACTGCCATCAAGCGGAAACCGTTTCTGAAAAGTTCAGGCAGCGGCGACTTGCCATCGGGAAGGCTTGGGGGTCAGCGAGGAGCTGCCTGGCGCACCGGTCTCGGCCTAAGCCAGGGCTGCCCCAAGGGCCGGTCCGCTCGGAGGCCCAGAGGGGAATGACGCCTGCCCGTGGGAGCCGGCGGCGAGACAGCAACCACAGGGGAACCCTCCCCCGCCACACCCCCACCCCCACCCCCACCCCCACCCCCGCCCCACCCCCACCCGGGAGAGAGCTGACCGCCCAATCGGCCCGGGGGGGCGGGCCTTGTCCGTCAGCCATCTTGGGGCGGGCCCGGCAGAAGCAAGTCACCGCTGTCTGCGGGGCCTGCCTAGGGCTTTTTCACGGGGCTCCCTTGTGCAGGAGCACCAGGGTGGGCTGTCCGGAGCCACGCGGGGCTCGGGCTTCCTCTGTCCTCGCTGGCCATAAAGGAGCACAGTGGCGGCCCTGGAGGCTAGGCCCTTTTACGCGCGTCAGCCCCAGGCCAGTTGGCATGGCAGCCATCAGAGTCGGCTTCTGGTTCTGAGTCAGCTCCTCAACTGTGGAGCCGGGGTGCCGGGGTGCCGGGGTGCCGGGCCCAGAGATGAGAACACGGCAAAGGAGCCGCCAGGAGTTCCTTCTCCGGGAGCACCCGCAGGACCGCCACACCCCCCGCACCCACAACCTCCTGGCATTCCCGGGCTTCCTCCGAGCACTTCTCCCGGAAGGGCGCCCTTTGGTAGTGCCGGATTCCGCTTGATGGCAGTATGGCTCCATAAATGTCACCCAGAACTCTTTCCCTGCCCCCATGCCACGTCCCTCCGCCCTTCCGTCGTGAAGAAAAAAAAATCAAAAAGAAAGAAAAGAAACCAAAACCACAGTCAGAATACATCGCCAAAACCCATGACACAGAAGAGGAAATGGCCACTGCTCACTCTGCAGACCCCTCAGGTAACCCCGGTCGGACACCTTGCCTCTCTGCTTCCTCCTTGCTTCCCCGGTTTTCCTTGGCTGCTGCTCTTCAAAGTAAAAGGAATAAAAAAATAATACATCCCCAGGCCGTGACTCCAAATCACCGTGTAAAGCCTAGGACCCCTCGGGGACAAGGCAGCGGCCCCAGGGCTGGCCTGCGATTCGCTTGTGGGAGGGCCTCAGCCTCCTCCCCAGGCCTTGAGCCTGGCTGGTGGGAAATGGGGAAGAGGCGTGGGAGCAGGGCCAAGAAAGCAGCCAGAAACGGTCAGCCCACCCTGCCGCCAGAGGCCCAGCTCCAGGAGTCTCCCCACGAGGGGCAGCCAAGCAATCCCACAAGGCCGGAGGTGGCCAGGCTGGGCTTGCTTTCACCCAAGGACGCGGAGAAGGCCACAAGGCATCCCTGAAATCAAATGGCCAAGGGGGTCCACCCATAGCTGCTTTGCCCAGAATACTCCAGCCACACAGCTGCTGCTTGGGCCTTCCTGTGAACACAGATGCCAGCTTTGATGATCACGCGGGGTTCACTACCGTCCGTCCGCTCCACAGCAACGCGGAGACCTAATTCATGGACCGCGGAATGGTTGCATTTCTGTCAGCAAATGCGTCAAGTCCTGGGTCCCTACGGTGCTCTCCTGCGTTTGCGTGAGTTTGTGCGTGTGTGTGCTGCGTGTGCTGTGTGTGGGAGCCAGCGTGCTCGGACGAGCACGGATGTGGCAGCAGCTTGTTGGCGACCCCGTTGTCTTGGAATGTAAGGGAGGATGAACGGGGACCTTGAACCTTCCCTTTTCTCCTCCTGGGGTGGGCCCGGGAAGCAAAGGACCCGGGGGACAGTTCGACGAGGTTCCGTCTGGCTCACACCTGGACGAAAAGAGAGCTTCCGTAGGGAGAAGAACGGCCAGGGAGACAATGCCCAGAGATATTCTGAAGGGGGTGGCTTCAGGTGGGAAGGACATTGAAACATACGGTCATGGTGACCGGGGAAGGAGAAGAGAGAGAACCAACCCCCGAGGTTCGGGTCCCGGGGAATTGAGGGAAGGAGGGACGCCCCCTTGCCGCCTTTGTCCTGCAGCTTTGCCTCCGGGTAGTCAGAGTAGAGGAGGGACGGGCCCTCCTTAGAACCAACCCTCTTGCCGCTAAGGAAAGAAAGTGAAATGGGGAGAGGGCGCTAGCATATGGTCACCGTCGGGAAACTCCCAGTGTTCTCGTGGATCGGGCCAGGGGCGGTGCGTGAATGGGCCGTAGCATGCGCAGGGCGTGACCGGGAGACACTGCCCACCTCTGGATGGAAGATCATGCCACCAAGCGGCCTCCCGTCAGCGGGTTTCCCTGCCAGAGCGGGGTCAAGGCTTTTGACGGGGCAGCCAGCTTGCGGGGCATGCCGAGGGTGAGAGCAGAGGCCGAACCGCTCCCTGAGTATGTCACCAGCCAACTCCAAAGGGCCAGAGAGCCCAGCAAGGGAGGAAAACAAAGGGTTGGGGGCCTGACCTGGAGACGCAAGGACGAGGCAGCTAAGGGACCGGAGTCCGGGGTCCCGTGGGGGCCTGGAACCACAATGGATGGCAATGAACGGAGGGTTGTAATAGGCAGGACGCTGGATACCCCCGCAGTCAACGCGGGTGCTGTCAGACGGCTGAGCAAACCCCGCCTCCACCGCCACAGACACCCATCCAGGAAGGAAAGGCCTGAAGTAAGGCAAGAGCCTCCGTGCCACCTGGAAAGTACGGTGGCCCGAGGGGACAGCTGGAAACCACCCGTGGCGCCTTTTAGCCTCACAGCCGAGGGAGGGCCCCTCGGCCCAGACGAAGAACAGGCCGTTTAGGCAAGGGTTTGAATGATGCCCGGAGAGCCCCCCGTTTGCTTTCCGCGCTGTGCTGTAGTCCCCAGCTGGGAAGAAGGAAGGCTAATCCAGGGGGACCACAGGGAAGAAAAAGGAGCAGGGAAGGGCAAGCCCTCGGCCCCCTCGGCCGTGCACGGAGATGCGGTGCCTGCATAGACAGGCGGGTGAAAATGTAAGTGTGTACCTCTGTGGGTGAGTACGCACGTAAGCAAGGGCGAATGTAGTTGAAGGTGTGCAGTGTCGGATCCCGCTGTCAAACACGGCGACCTCGGAAGCCGAGCTGGGATGCCGGCCCCTGCAGGCCCAATCCGTGCATTTCTCTCTCCCTGTATTTTCTCCAAGCAAGAGTTGGATTTGCCCTTAGTTCTTCCAACCGGGAGAAGCTCCACAGGAGAGGACATGTTCATCAGGACCTCGGTTTTTCTTGCGCAGCCAAGGGCTCTTCTCTCTGTGTCTCTCTGTCCGTCTGTCTTTTGTTTTCCCCTCGGGAGACTTGGGGGTTCCTATACCGCCCGGAACATGTTGGTGTGGAGCAAAGCGTGCCAAATTCAGTTCCGAGGGCCAACTCGAAGAGCCCGTCGGATTCCTGGGAGTGCTAATTGCCGGGACTAGTTGCGGTCTTACAGTTGTCCAACACGGGGCGAGGCTGTGCCTTCCCGAGCACAGTCTAGGCGCCTAGGATTACTTTTCAGAAGGGAAGAGGACGGGAAAGGCGGGAAAGGAAACATTTGGGGAATGGCAGAAAGCAGCCGTCCCGAGGTACGGCGTGCAATCGGTGTGATTCTTAACATTCCCTCCAGAGGAATCTAAGGCTATCAGAGTTTTGCACGCGAATCTTCTCTAGGTACGCGCCCTTACCCCTAGGTTTGGTCGGTAATTTGGCCTCCAAGATCCCATGCCCCGTCCCCGCCCGCCGAACATTCCGCAGGCAGCAAAGGTAGGTTGAGAAGCAGAGGGAAAGTGGCCTCCATACACTGCCCACAAGCCACGGCAGCCTCCCCAGCGTACGAACACAAAAGGGCCCCTGAAAGATTGAGGATGACCAAGGACGTGCCCCTGGTGTGGCACTGCAGACTGGCCTACCCATGCTGGTGGGCGGAACAACCCCGACCCCATCCAGCGGCTAAGCGTCTGCCGGAGTGGGTACACGCACTCTTCCCGAGAGGCCCAGTGGCCCTCCCGGAGGCCCACGTGGGAAAGCCGACCCCAGAAGGCCGGCGCAGGGAACCAACGGGCGCCTGGCTTCCTCTGAGGAAGGGAGGTGGAGGCCTGCAGGGCATCGCGACTCCCCGGCTTGCCCCGTGTCCACAGGATAGGCCAACAATTTCAGGCCCCCTGTTGGACCTGGCTGCCTGGGACCCCATGCTCTCTGACGCCTGTCTCTCCCTCCTCCCCCCAGTGCTCTCCCCAGACAGACAGCCAGCCAGAAGGAGGGACTTGACTCCCGGTTGACCAGCCAACGCAGCCTGGCCCTGGGCCACCCTCTAGTCCTGGACGACAGTCAGGATTTCCAAAGTAGCTGGCAGAATTCCGCGTAGGCTGTCTTCGCTCAGCGAAAACCCGCAGCCGGCAAAGAATCACCGAGCGAGGTGGAAGGGACAAAACACAGCCGCCCATGCGGGCTTCCCCGAAGGTGGCCTCCGTGGTGCGGAACCCAGCGTGTTCACCCGAGATGGGAGCAGGCTGGCAGTTTTTCGATTCCTCCTTTGGCCCAAGAGACTAATGGAGGCAACTCCAGGCAGGGTGGGGGCGGGGAAAGGGGTGACCGGCACGTCTGGAGCCACACTGCCATCAAGCGGAAACCGTTTCTGAAAAGTTCAGGCAGCGGCGACTTGCCATCGGGAAGGCTTGGGGGTCAGCGAGGAGCTGCCTGGCGCACCGGTCTCGGCCTAAGCCAGGGCTGCCCCAAGGGCTGGTCCGCTCGGAGGCCCAGAGGGGAATGACGCCTGCCCGTGGGAGCCGGCGGCGAGACAGCAACCACAGGGGAACCCTCCCCCGCCACACCCCCACCCCCACCCCCACCCCCACCCCCGCCCCACCCCCACCCGGGCCAGAGCTGACCGCCCAATCGGCCCGGGTTGGCGGGCCTTGTCCGTCAGCCATCTTGGGGCGGGCCCGGCAGAAGCAAGTCACCGCTGTCTGCGGGGCCTGCCTAGGGCTTTTTCACGGGGCTCCCTTGTGCAGGAGCACCAGGGTGGGCTGTCCGGAGCCACGCGGGGCTCGGGCTTCCTCTGTCCTCGCTGGCCATAAAGGAGCACAGTGGCGGCCCTGGAGGCTAGGCCCTTTTACGCGCGTCAGCCCCAGGCCAGTTGGCATGGCAGCCATCAGAGTCGGCTTCTGGTTCTGAGTCAGCTCCTCAACTGTGGAGCCGGGGTGCCGGGGTGCCGGGGTGCCGGGGTGCCGGGCCCAGAGATGAGAACACGGCAAAGGAGCCGCCAGGAGTTCCTTCTCCGGGAGCACCCGCAGGACCGCCACACCCCCCGCACCCACAACCTCCTGGCATTCCCGGGCTTCCTCCGAGCACTTCTCCCCGAAGGGCGCCCTTTGGTAGTGCCGGATTCCGCCTGATGGCAGTATGGCTCCATAAATGTCACCCAGAACTCTTTCCCTGCCCCCATGCCACGTCCCTCCGCCCTTCCGTCGTGAAGAAAAAAAAAAAAAATCAAAAAGAAAGAAAGAAAAGAAACCAAAACCACAGTCAGAATACATCGCCAAAACCCATGACACAGAAGAGGAAATGGCCACTGCTCACTCTGCAGACCCCTCAGGTAACCCCGGTCGGACACCTTGCCTCTCTGCTTCCTCCTTGCTTCCCCGGTTTTCCTTGGCTGCTGTTCTTCAAAGTAAAAGGAATAAAAAAATAATACATCCCCAGGCCGTGACTCCAAATCACCGTGTAAAGCCTAGGACCCCTCGGGGACAAGGCAGCGGCCCCAGGGCTGGCCTGCGATTCGCTTGTGGGAGGGCCTCAGCCTCCTCCCCAGGCCTTGAGCCTGGCTGGTGGGAAATGGGGAAGAGGCGTGGGAGCAGGGCCAAGAAAGCAGCCAGAAACGGTCAGCCCACCCTGCCGCCAGAGGCCCAGCTCCAGGAGTCTCCCCACGAGGGGCAGCCAAGCAATCCCACAAGGCCGGAGGTGGCCAGGCTGGGCTTGCTTTCACCCAAGGACGCGGAGAAGGCCACAAGGCATCCCTGAAATCAAATGGCCAAGGGGGTCCACCCATAGCTGCTTTGCCCAGAATACTCCAGCCACACAGCTGCTGCTTGGGCCTTCCTGTGAACACAGATGCCAGCTTTGATGATCACGCGGGGTTCACTACCGTCCGTCCGCTCCACAGCAACGCGGAGACCTAATTCATGGACCGCGGAATGGTTGCATTTCTGTCAGCAAATGCGTCAAGTCCTGGGTCCCTACGGTGCTCTCCTGCGTTTGCGTGAGTTTGTGCGTGTGTGTGCTGCGTGTGCTGTGTGTGGGAGCCAGCGTGCTCGGACGAGCACGGATGTGGCAGCAGCTTGTTGGCGACCCCGTTGTCTTGGAATGTAAGGGAGGATGAACGGGGACCTTGAACCTTCCCTTTTCTCCTCCTGGGGTGGGCCCGGGAAGCAAAGGACCCGGGGGACAGTTCGACGAGGTTCCGTCTGGCTCACACCTGGACGAAAAGAGAGCTTCCCTAGGGAGAAGAACGGCCAGGGAGACAATGCCCAGAGATATTCTGAAGGGGGTGGCTTCAGGTGGGAAGGACATTGAAACATACGGTCATGGTGACCGGGGAAGGAGAAGAGAGAGAACCAACCCCCGAGGTTCGGGTCCCGGGGAATTGAGGGAAGGAGGGACGCCCCCTTGCCGCCTTTGTCCTGCAGCTTTGCCTCCGGGTAGTCAGAGTAGAGGAGGGACGGGCCCTCCTTAGAACCAACCCTCTTGCCGCTAAGGAAAGAAAGTGAAATGGGGAGAGGGCGCTAGCATATGGTCACCGTCGGGAAACTCCCAGTGTTCTCGTGGATCGGGCCAGGGGCGGTGCGTGAATGGGCCGTAGCATGCGCAGGGCGTGACCGGGAGACACTGCCCACCTCTGGATGGAAGATCATGCCACCAAGCGGCCTCCCGTCAGCGGGTTTCCCTGCCAGAGCGGGGTCAAGGCTTTTGACGGGGCAGCCAGCTTGCGGGGCATGCCGAGGGTGAGAGCAGAGGCCGAACCGCTCCCTGAGTATGTCACCAGCCAACTCCAAAGGGCCAGAGAGCCCAGCAAGGGAGGAAAACAAAGGGTTGGGGGCCTGACCTGGAGACGCAAGGACGAGGCAGCTAAGGGACCGGAGTCCGGGGTCCCGTGGGGGCCTGGAACCACAATGGATGGCAATGAACGGAGGGTTGTAATAGGCAGGACGCTGGATACCCCCGCAGTCAACGCGGGTGCTGTCAGACGGCTGAGCAAACCCCGCCTCCACCGCCACAGACACCCATCCAGGAAGGAAAGGCCTGAAGTAAGGCAAGAGCCTCCGTGCCACCTGGAAAGTACGGTGGCCCGAGGGGACAGCTGGAAACCACCCGTGGCGCCTTTTAGCCTCACAGCCGAGGGAGGGCCCCTCGGCCCAGACGAAGAACAGGCCGTTTAGGCAAGGGTTTGAATGATGCCCGGAGAGCCCCCCGTTTGCTTTCCGCGCTGTGCTGTAGTCCCCAGCTGGGAAGAAGGAAGGCTAATCCAGGGGGACCACAGGGAAGAAAAAGGAGCAGGGAAGGGCAAGCCCTCGGCCCCCTCGGCCGTGCACGGAGATGCGGTGCCTGCATAGACAGGCGGGTGAAAATGTAAGTGTGTACCTCTGTGGGTGAGTACGCACGTAAGCAAGGGCGAATGTAGTTGAAGGTGTGCAGTGTCGGATCCCGCTGTCAAACACGGCGACCTCGGAAGCCGAGCTGGGATGCCGGCCCCTGCAGGCCCAATCCGTGCATTTCTCTCTCCCTGTATTTTCTCCAAGCAAGAGTTGGATTTGCCCTTAGTTCTTCCAACCGGGAGAAGCTCCACAGGAGAGGACATGTTCATCAGGACCTCGGTTTTTCTTGCGCAGCCAAGGGCTCTTCTCTCTGTGTCTCTCTGTCCGTCTGTCTTTTGTTTTCCCCTCGGGAGACTTGGGGGTTCCTATACCGCCCGGAACATGTTGGTGTGGAGCAAAGCGTGCCAAATTCAGTTCCGAGGGCCAACTCGAAGAGCCCGTCGGATTCCTGGGAGTGCTAATTGCCGGGACTAGTTGCGGTCTTACAGTTGTCCAACACGGGGCGAGGCTGTGCCTTCCCGAGCACAGTCTAGGCGCCTAGGATTACTTTTCAGAAGGGAAGAGGACGGGAAAGGCGGGAAAGGAAACATTTGGGGAATGGCAGAAAGCAGCCGTCCCGAGGTACGGCGTGCAATCGGTGTGATTCTTAACATTCCCTCCAGAGGAATCTAAGGCTATCAGAGTTTTGCACGCGAATCTTCTCTAGGTACGCGCCCTTACCCCTAGGTTTGGTCGGTAATTTGGCCTCCAAGATCCCATGCCCCGTCCCCGCCCGCCGAACATTCCGCAGGCAGCAAAGGTAGGTTGAGAAGCAGAGGGAAAGTGGCCTCCATACACTGCCCACAAGCCACGGCAGCCTCCCCAGCGTACGAACACAAAAGGGCCCCTGAAAGATTGAGGATGACCAAGGACGTGCCCCTGGTGTGGCACTGCAGACTGGCCTACCCATGCTGGTGGGCGGAACAACCCCGACCCCATCCAGCGGCTAAGCGTCTGCCGGAGTGGGTACACGCACTCTTCCCGAGAGGCCCAGTGGCCCTCCCGGAGGCCCACGTGGGAAAGCCGACCCCAGAAGGCCGGCGCAGGGAACCAACGGGCGCCTGGCTTCCTCTGAGGAAGGGAGGTGGAGGCCTGCAGGGCATCGCGACTCCCCGGCTTGCCCCGTGTCCACAGGATAGGCCAACAATTTCAGGCCCCCTGTTGGACCTGGCTGCCTGGGACCCCATGCTCTCTGACGCCTGTCTCTCCCTCCTCCCCCCAGTGCTCTCCCCAGACAGACAGCCAGCCAGAAGGAGGGACTTGACTCCCGGTTGACCAGCCAACGCAGCCTGGCCCTGGGCCACCCTCTAGTCCTGGACGACAGTCAGGATTTCCAAAGTAGCTGGCAGAATTCCGCGTAGGCTGTCTTCGCTCAGCGAAAACCCGCAGCCGGCAAAGAATCACCGAGCGAGGTGGAAGGGACAAAACACAGCCGCCCATGCGGGCTTCCCCGAAGGTGGCCTCCGTGGTGCGGAACCCAGCGTGTTCACCCGAGATGGGAGCAGGCTGGCAGTTTTTCGATTCCTCCTTTGGCCCAAGAGACTAATGGAGGCAACTCCAGGCAGGGTGGGGGCGGGGAAAGGGGTGACCGGCACGTCTGGAGCCACACTGCCATCAAGCGGAAACCGTTTCTGAAAAGTTCAGGCAGCGGCGACTTGCCATCGGGAAGGCTTGGGGGTCAGCGAGGAGCTGCCTGGCGCACCGGTCTCGGCCTAAGCCAGGGCTGCCCCAAGGGCTGGTCCGCTCGGAGGCCCAGAGGGGAATGACGCCTGCCCGTGGGAGCCGGCGGCGAGACAGCAACCACAGGGGAACCCTCCCCCGCCACACCCCCACCCCCACCCCCACCCCCACCCCCGCCCCACCCCCACCCGGGCCAGAGCTGACCGCCCAATCGGCCCGGGGGGGCGGGCCTTGTCCGTCAGCCATCTTGGGGCGGGCCCGGCAGAAGCAAGTCACCGCTGTCTCCGGGGCCTGCCTAGGGCTTTTTCACGGGGCTCCCTTGTGCAGGAGCACCAGGGTGGGCTGTCCGGAGCCACGCGGGGCTCGGGCTTCCTCTGTCCTCGCTGGCCATAAAGGAGCACAGTGGCGGCCCTGGAGGCTAGGCCCTTTTACGCGCGTCAGCCCCAGGCCAGTTGGCATGGCAGCCATCAGAGTCGGCTTCTGGTTCTGAGTCAGCTCCTCAACTGTGGAGCCGGGGTGCCGGGGTGCCGGGGTGCCGGGCCCAGAGATGAGAACACGGCAAAGGAGCCGCCAGGAGTTCCTTCTCCGGGAGCACCCGCAGGACCGCCACACCCCCCGCACCCACAACCTCCTGGCATTCCCGGGCTTCCTCCGAGCACTTCTCCCCGAAGGGCGCCCTTTGGTAGTGCCGGATTCCGCCTGATGGCAGTATGGCTCCATAAATGTCACCCAGAACTCTTTCCCTGCCCCCATGCCACGTCCCTCCGCCCTTCCGTCGTGAAGAAAAAAAAAAAAATCAAAAAGAAAGAAAGAAAAGAAACCAAAACCACAGTCAGAATACATCGCCAAAACCCATGACACAGAAGAGGAAATGGCCACTGCTCACTCTGCAGACCCCTCAGGTAACCCCGGTCGGACACCTTGCCTCTCTGCTTCCTCCTTGCTTCCCCGGTTTTCCTTGGCTGCTGTTCTTCAAAGTAAAAGGAATAAAAAAATAATACATCCCCAGGCCGTGACTCCAAATCACCGTGTAAAGCCTAGGACCCCTCGGGGACAAGGCAGCGGCCCCAGGGCTGGCCTGCGATTCGCTTGTGGGAGGGCCTCAGCCTCCTCCCCAGGCCTTGAGCCTGGCTGGTGGGAAATGGGGAAGAGGCGTGGGAGCAGGGCCAAGAAAGCAGCCAGAAACGGTCAGCCCACCCTGCCGCCAGAGGCCCAGCTCCAGGAGTCTCCCCACGAGGGGCAGCCAAGCAATCCCACAAGGCCGGAGGTGGCCAGGCTGGGCTTGCTTTCACCCAAGGACGCGGAGAAGGCCACAAGGCATCCCTGAAATCAAATGGCCAAGGGGGTCCACCCATAGCTGCTTTGCCCAGAATACTCCAGCCACACAGCTGCTGCTTGGGCCTTCCTGTGAACACAGATGCCAGCTTTGATGATCACGCGGGGTTCACTACCGTCCGTCCGCTCCACAGCAACGCGGAGACCTAATTCATGGACCGCGGAATGGTTGCATTTCTGTCAGCAAATGCGTCAAGTCCTGGGTCCCTACGGTGCTCTCCTGCGTTTGCGTGAGTTTGTGCGTGTGTGTGCTGCGTGTGCTGTGTGTGGGAGCCAGCGTGCTCGGACGAGCACGGATGTGGCAGCAGCTTGTTGGCGACCCCGTTGTCTTGGAATGTAAGGGAGGATGAACGGGGACCTTGAACCTTCCCTTTTCTCCTCCTGGGGTGGGCCCGGGAAGCAAAGGACCCGGGGGACAGTTCGACGAGGTTCCGTCTGGCTCACACCTGGACGAAAAGAGAGCTTCCCTAGGGAGAAGAACGGCCAGGGAGACAATGCCCAGAGATATTCTGAAGGGGGTGGCTTCAGGTGGGAAGGACATTGAAACATACGGTCATGGTGACCGGGGAAGGAGAAGAGAGAGAACCAACCCCCGAGGTTCGGGTCCCGGGGAATTGAGGGAAGGAGGGACGCCCCCTTGCCGCCTTTGTCCTGCAGCTTTGCCTCCGGGTAGTCAGAGTAGAGGAGGGACGGGCCCTCCTTAGAACCAACCCTCTTGCCGCTAAGGAAAGAAAGTGAAATGGGGAGAGGGCGCTAGCATATGGTCACCGTCGGGAAACTCCCAGTGTTCTCGTGGATCGGGCCAGGGGCGGTGCGTGAATGGGCCGTAGCATGCGCAGGGCGTGACCGGGAGACACTGCCCACCTCTGGATGGAAGATCATGCCACCAAGCGGCCTCCCGTCAGCGGGTTTCCCTGCCAGAGCGGGGTCAAGGCTTTTGACGGGGCAGCCAGCTTGCGGGGCATGCCGAGGGTGAGAGCAGAGGCCGAACCGCTCCCTGAGTATGTCACCAGCCAACTCCAAAGGGCCAGAGAGCCCAGCAAGGGAGGAAAACAAAGGGTTGGGGGCCTGACCTGGAGACGCAAGGACGAGGCAGCTAAGGGACCGGAGTCCGGGGTCCCGTGGGGGCCTGGAACCACAATGGATGGCAATGAACGGAGGGTTGTAATAGGCAGGACGCTGGATACCCCCGCAGTCAACGCGGGTGCTGTCAGACGGCTGAGCAAACCCCGCCTCCACCGCCACAGACACCCATCCAGGAAGGAAAGGCCTGAAGTAAGGCAAGAGCCTCCGTGCCACCTGGAAAGTACGGTGGCCCGAGGGGACAGCTGGAAACCACCCGTGGCGCCTTTTAGCCTCACAGCCGAGGGAGGGCCCCTCGGCCCAGACGAAGAACAGGCCGTTTAGGCAAGGGTTTGAATGATGCCCGGAGAGCCCCCCGTTTGCTTTCCGCGCTGTGCTGTAGTCCCCAGCTGGGAAGAAGGAAGGCTAATCCAGGGGGACCACAGGGAAGAAAAAGGAGCAGGGAAGGGCAAGCCCCTCGGCCCCCTCGGCCGTGCACGGAGATGCGGTGCCTGCATAGACAGGCGGGTGAAAATGTAAGTGTGTACCTCTGTGGGTGAGTACGCACGTAAGCAAGGGCGAATGTAGTTGAAGGTGTGCAGTGTCGGACCCCGCTGTCAAACACGGCGACCTCGGAAGCCGAGCTGGGATGCCGGCCCCTGCAGGCCCAATCCGTGCATTTCTCTCTCCCTGTATTTTCTCCAAGCAAGAGTTGGATTTGCCCTTAGTTCTTCCAACCGGGAGAAGCTCCACAGGAGAGGACATGTTCATCAGGACCTCGGTTTTTCTTGCGCAGCCAAGGGCTCTTCTCTCTGTGTCTCTCTGTCCGTCTGTCTTTTGTTTTCCCCTCGGGAGACTTGGGGGTTCCTATACCGCCCGGAACATGTTGGTGTGGAGCAAAGCGTGCCAAATTCAGTTCCGAGGGCCAACTCGAAGAGCCCGTCGGATTCCTGGGAGTGCTAATTGCCGGGACTAGTTGCGGTCTTACAGTTGTCCAACACGGGGCGAGGCTGTGCCTTCCCGAGCACAGTCTAGGCGCCTAGGATTACTTTTCAGAAGGGAAGAGGACGGGAAAGGCGGGAAAGGAAACATTTGGGGAATGGCAGAAAGCAGCCGTCCCGAGGTACGGCGTGCAATCGGTGTGATTCTTAACATTCCCTCCAGAGGAATCTAAGGCTATCAGAGTTTTGCACGCGAATCTTCTCTAGGTACGCGCCCTTACCCCTAGGTTTGGTCGGTAATTTGGCCTCCAAGATCCCATGCCCCGTCCCCGCCCGCCGAACATTCCGCAGGCAGCAAAGGTAGGTTGAGAAGCAGAGGGAAAGTGGCCTCCATACACTGCCCACAAGCCACGGCAGCCTCCCCAGCGTACGAACACAAAAGGGCCCCTGAAAGATTGAGGATGACCAAGGACGTGCCCCTGGTGTGGCACTGCAGACTGGCCTACCCATGCTGGTGGGCGGAACAACCCCGACCCCATCCAGCGGCTAAGCGTCTGCCGGAGTGGGTACACGCACTCTTCCCGAGAGGCCCAGTGGCCCTCCCGGAGGCCCACGTGGGAAAGCCGACCCCAGAAGGCCGGCGCAGGGAACCAACGGGCGCCTGGCTTCCTCTGAGGAAGGGAGGTGGAGGCCTGCAGGGCATCGCGACTCCCCGGCTTGCCCCGTGTCCACAGGATAGGCCAACAATTTCAGGCCCCCTGTTGGACCTGGCTGCCTGGGACCCCATGCTCTCTGACGCCTGTCTCTCCCTCCTCCCCCCAGTGCTCTCCCCAGACAGACAGCCAGCCAGAAGGAGGGACTTGACTCCCGGTTGACCAGCCAACGCAGCCTGGCCCTGGGCCACCCTCTAGTCCTGGACGACAGTCAGGATTTCCAAAGTAGCTGGCAGAATTCCGCGTAGGCTGTCTTCGCTCAGCGAAAACCCGCAGCCGGCAAAGAATCACCGAGCGAGGTGGAAGGGACAAAACACAGCCGCCCATGCGGGCTTCCCCGAAGGTGGCCTCCGTGGTGCGGAACCCAGCGTGTTCACCCGAGATGGGAGCAGGCTGGCAGTTTTTCGATTCCTCCTTTGGCCCAAGAGACTAATGGAGGCAACTCCAGGCAGGGTGGGGGCGGGGAAAGGGGTGACCGGCACGTCTGGAGCCACACTGCCATCAAGCGGAAACCGTTTCTGAAAAGTTCAGGCAGCGGCGACTTGCCATCGGGAAGGCTTGGGGGTCAGCGAGGAGCTGCCTGGCGCACCGGTCTCGGCCTAAGCCAGGGCTGCCCCAAGGGCTGGTCCGCTCGGAGGCCCAGAGGGGAATGACGCCTGCCCGTGGGAGCCGGCGGCGAGACAGCAACCACAGGGGAACCCTCCCCCGCCACACCCCCACCCCCCACCCCCACCCCCACCCCCGCCCCACCCCCACCCGGGCCAGAGCTGACCGCCCAATCGGCCCGGGGGGGCGGGCCTTGTCCGTCAGCCATCTTGGGGCGGGCCCGGCAGAAGCAAGTCACCGCTGTCTCCGGGGCCTGCCTAGGGCTTTTTCACGGGGCTCCCTTGTGCAGGAGCACCAGGGTGGGCTGTCCGGAGCCACGCGGGGCTCGGGCTTCCTCTGTCCTCGCTGGCCATAAAGGAGCACAGTGGCGGCCCTGGAGGCTAGGCCCTTTTACGCGCGTCAGCCCCAGGCCAGTTGGCATGGCAGCCATCAGAGTCGGCTTCTGGTTCTGAGTCAGCTCCTCAACTGTGGAGCCGGGGTGCCGGGGTGCCGGGGTGCCGGGCCCAGAGATGAGAACACGGCAAAGGAGCCGCCAGGAGTTCCTTCTCCGGGAGCACCCGCAGGACCGCCACACCCCCCGCACCCACAACCTCCTGGCATTCCCGGGCTTCCTCCGAGCACTTCTCCCCGAAGGGCGCCCTTTGGTAGTGCCGGATTCCGCCTGATGGCAGTATGGCTCCATAAATGTCACCCAGAACTCTTTCCCTGCCCCCATGCCACGTCCCTCCGCCCTTCCGTCGTGAAGAAAAAAAAAAAAAATCAAAAAGAAAGAAAGAAAAGAAACCAAAACCACAGTCAGAATACATCGCCAAAACCCATGACACAGAAGAGGAAATGGCCACTGCTCACTCTGCAGACCCCTCAGGTAACCCCGGTCGGACACCTTGCCTCTCTGCTTCCTCCTTGCTTCCCCGGTTTTCCTTGGCTGCTGTTCTTCAAAGTAAAAGGAATAAAAAAATAATACATCCCCAGGCCGTGACTCCAAATCACCGTGTAAAGCCTAGGACCCCTCGGGGACAAGGCAGCGGCCCCAGGGCTGGCCTGCGATTCGCTTGTGGGAGGGCCTCAGCCTCCTCCCCAGGCCTTGAGCCTGGCTGGTGGGAAATGGGGAAGAGGCGTGGGAGCAGGGCCAAGAAAGCAGCCAGAAACGGTCAGCCCACCCTGCCGCCAGAGGCCCAGCTCCAGGAGTCTCCCCACGAGGGGCAGCCAAGCAATCCCACAAGGCCGGAGGTGGCCAGGCTGGGCTTGCTTTCACCCAAGGACGCGGAGAAGGCCACAAGGCATCCCTGAAATCAAATGGCCAAGGGGGTCCACCCATAGCTGCTTTGCCCAGAATACTCCAGCCACACAGCTGCTGCTTGGGCCTTCCTGTGAACACAGATGCCAGCTTTGATGATCACGCGGGGTTCACTACCGTCCGTCCGCTCCACAGCAACGCGGAGACCTAATTCATGGACCGCGGAATGGTTGCATTTCTGTCAGCAAATGCGTCAAGTCCTGGGTCCCTACGGTGCTCTCCTGCGTTTGCGTGAGTTTGTGCGTGTGTGTGCTGCGTGTGCTGTGTGTGGGAGCCAGCGTGCTCGGACGAGCACGGATGTGGCAGCAGCTTGTTGGCGACCCCGTTGTCTTGGAATGTAAGGGAGGATGAACGGGGACCTTGAACCTTCCCTTTTCTCCTCCTGGGGTGGGCCCGGGAAGCAAAGGACCCGGGGGACAGTTCGACGAGGTTCCGTCTGGCTCACACCTGGACGAAAAGAGAGCTTCCCTAGGGAGAAGAACGGCCAGGGAGACAATGCCCAGAGATATTCTGAAGGGGGTGGCTTCAGGTGGGAAGGACATTGAAACATACGGTCATGGTGACCGGGGAAGGAGAAGAGAGAGAACCAACCCCCGAGGTTCGGGTCCCGGGGAATTGAGGGAAGGAGGGACGCCCCCTTGCCGCCTTTGTCCTGCAGCTTTGCCTCCGGGTAGTCAGAGTAGAGGAGGGACGGGCCCTCCTTAGAACCAACCCTCTTGCCGCTAAGGAAAGAAAGTGAAATGGGGAGAGGGCGCTAGCATATGGTCACCGTCGGGAAACTCCCAGTGTTCTCGTGGATCGGGCCAGGGGCGGTGCGTGAATGGGCCGTAGCATGCGCAGGGCGTGACCGGGAGACACTGCCCACCTCTGGATGGAAGATCATGCCACCAAGCGGCCTCCCGTCAGCGGGTTTCCCTGCCAGAGCGGGGTCAAGGCTTTTGACGGGGCAGCCAGCTTGCGGGGCATGCCGAGGGTGAGAGCAGAGGCCGAACCGCTCCCTGAGTATGTCACCAGCCAACTCCAAAGGGCCAGAGAGCCCAGCAAGGGAGGAAAACAAAGGGTTGGGGGCCTGACCTGGAGACGCAAGGACGAGGCAGCTAAGGGACCGGAGTCCGGGGTCCCGTGGGGGCCTGGAACCACAATGGATGGCAATGAACGGAGGGTTGTAATAGGCAGGACGCTGGATACCCCCGCAGTCAACGCGGGTGCTGTCAGACGGCTGAGCAAACCCCGCCTCCACCGCCACAGACACCCATCCAGGAAGGAAAGGCCTGAAGTAAGGCAAGAGCCTCCGTGCCACCTGGAAAGTACGGTGGCCCGAGGGGACAGCTGGAAACCACCCGTGGCGCCTTTTAGCCTCACAGCCGAGGGAGGGCCCCTCGGCCCAGACGAAGAACAGGCCGTTTAGGCAAGGGTTTGAATGATGCCCGGAGAGCCCCCCGTTTGCTTTCCGCGCTGTGCTGTAGTCCCCAGCTGGGAAGAAGGAAGGCTAATCCAGGGGGACCACAGGGAAGAAAAAGGAGCAGGGAAGGGCAAGCCCTCGGCCCCCTCGGCCGTGCACGGAGATGCGGTGCCTGCATAGACAGGCGGGTGAAAATGTAAGTGTGTACCTCTGTGGGTGAGTACGCACGTAAGCAAGGGTGAATGTAGTTGAAGGTGTGCAGTGTCGGACCCCGCTGTCAAACACGGCGACCTCGGAAGCCGAGCTGGGATGCCGGCCCCTGCAGGCCCAATCCGTGCATTTCTCTCTCCCTGTATTTTCTCCAAGCAAGAGTTGGATTTGCCCTTAGTTCTTCCAACCGGGAGAAGCTCCACAGGAGAGGACATGTTCATCAGGACCTCGGTTTTTCTTGCGCAGCCAAGGGCTCTTCTCTCTGTGTCTCTCTGTCCGTCTGTCTTTTGTTTTCCCCTCGGGAGACTTGGGGGTTCCTATACCGCCCGGAACATGTTGGTGTGGAGCAAAGCGTGCCAAATTCAGTTCCGAGGGCCAACTCGAAGAGCCCGTCGGATTCCTGGGAGTGCTAATTGCCGGGACTAGTTGCGGTCTTACAGTTGTCCAACACGGGGCGAGGCTGTGCCTTCCCGAGCACAGTCTAGGCGCCTAGGATTACTTTTCAGAAGGGAAGAGGACGGGAAAGGCGGGAAAGGAAACATTTGGGGAATGGCAGAAAGCAGCCGTCCCGAGGTACGGCGTGCAATCGGTGTGATTCTTAACATTCCCTCCAGAGGAATCTAAGGCTATCAGAGTTTTGCACGCGAATCTTCTCTAGGTACGCGCCCTTACCCCTAGGTTTGGTCGGTAATTTGGCCTCCAAGATCCCATGCCCCGTCCCCGCCCGCCGAACATTCCGCAGGCAGCAAAGGTAGGTTGAGAAGCAGAGGGAAAGTGGCCTCCATACACTGCCCACAAGCCACGGCAGCCTCCCCAGCGTACGAACACAAAAGGGCCCCTGAAAGATTGAGGATGACCAAGGACGTGCCCCTGGTGTGGCACTGCAGACTGGCCTACCCACGCTGGTGGGCGGAACAACCCCGACCCCATCCAGCGGCTAAGCGTCTGCCGGAGTGGGTACACGCACTCTTCCCGAGAGGCCCAGTGGCCCTCCCGGAGGCCCACGTGGGAAAGCCGACCCCAGAAGGCCGGCGCAGGGAACCAACGGGCGCCTGGCTTCCTCTGAGGAAGGGAGGTGGAGGCCTGCAGGGCATCGCGACTCCCCGGCTTGCCCCGTGTCCACAGGATAGGCCAACAATTTCAGGCCCCCTGTTGGACCTGGCTGCCTGGGACCCCATGCTCTCTGACGCCTGTCTCTCCCTCCTCCCCCCAGTGCTCTCCCCAGACAGACAGCCAGCCAGAAGGAGGGACTTGACTCCCGGTTGACCAGCCAACGCAGCCTGGCCCTGGGCCACCCTCTAGTCCTGGACGACAGTCAGGATTTCCAAAGTAGCTGGCAGAATTCCGCGTAGGCTGTCTTCGCTCAGCGAAAACCCGCAGCCGGCAAAGAATCACCGAGCGAGGTGGAAGGGACAAAACACAGCCGCCCATGCGGGCTTCCCCGAAGGTGGCCTCCGTGGTGCGGAACCCAGCGTGTTCACCCGAGATGGGAGCAGGCTGGCAGTTTTTCGATTCCTCCTTTGGCCCAAGAGACTAATGGAGGCAACTCCAGGCAGGGTGGGGGCGGGGAAAGGGGTGACCGGCACGTCTGGAGCCACACTGCCATCAAGCGGAAACCGTTTCTGAAAAGTTCAGGCAGCGGCGACTTGCCATCGGGAAGGCTTGGGGGTCAGCGAGGAGCTGCCTGGCGCACCGGTCTCGGCCTAAGCCAGGGCTGCCCCAAGGGCCGGTCCGCTCGGAGGCCCAGAGGGGAATGACGCCTGCCCGTGGGAGCCGGCGGCGAGACAGCAACCACAGGGGAACCCTCCCCCGCCACACCCCCACCCCCACCCCCACCCCCACCCCCGCCCCACCCCCACCCGGGAGAGAGCTGACCGCCCAATCGGCCCGGGGGGGCGGGCCTTGTCCGTCAGCCATCTTGGGGCGGGCCCGGCAGAAGCAAGTCACCGCTGTCTGCGGGGCCTGCCTAGGGCTTTTTCACGGGGCTCCCTTGTGCAGGAGCACCAGGGTGGGCTGTCCGGAGCCACGCGGGGCTCGGGCTTCCTCTGTCCTCGCTGGCCATAAAGGAGCACAGTGGCGGCCCTGGAGGCTAGGCCCTTTTACGCGCGTCAGCCCCAGGCCAGTTGGCATGGCAGCCATCAGAGTCGGCTTCTGGTTCTGAGTCAGCTCCTCAACTGTGGAGCCGGGGTGCCGGGGTGCCGGGGTGCCGGGGTGCCGGGCCCAGAGATGAGAACACGGCAAAGGAGCCGCCAGGAGTTCCTTCTCCGGGAGCACCCGCAGGACCGCCACACCCCCCGCACCCACAACCTCCTGGCATTCCCGGGCTTCCTCCGAGCACTTCTCCCGGAAGGGCGCCCTTTGGTAGTGCCGGATTCCGCTTGATGGCAGTATGGCTCCATAAATGTCACCCAGAACTCTTTCCCTGCCCCCATGCCACGTCCCTCCGCCCTTCCGTCGTGAAGAAAAAAAAATCAAAAAGAAAGAAAGAAAAGAAACCAAAACCACAGTCAGAATACATCGCCAAAACCCATGACACAGAAGAGGAAATGGCCACTGCTCACTCTGCAGACCCCTCAGGTAACCCCGGTCGGACACCTTGCCTCTCTGCTTCCTCCTTGCTTCCCCGGTTTTCCTTGGCTGCTGCTCTTCAAAGTAAAAGGAATAAAAAAATAATACATCCCCAGGCCGTGACTCCAAATCACCGTGTAAAGCCTAGGACCCCTCGGGGACAAGGCAGCGGCCCCAGGGCTGGCCTGCGATTCGCTTGTGGGAGGGCCTCAGCCTCCTCCCCAGGCCTTGAGCCTGGCTGGTGGGAAATGGGGAAGAGGCGTGGGAGCAGGGCCAAGAAAGCAGCCAGAAACGGTCAGCCCACCCTGCCGCCAGAGGCCCAGCTCCAGGAGTCTCCCCACGAGGGGCAGCCAAGCAATCCCACAAGGCCGGAGGTGGCCAGGCTGGGCTTGCTTTCACCCAAGGACGCGGAGAAGGCCACAAGGCATCCCTGAAATCAAATGGCCAAGGGGGTCCACCCATAGCTGCTTTGCCAGAATACTCCAGCCACACAGCTGCTGCTTGGGCCTTCCTGTGAACACAGATGCCAGCTTTGATGATCACGCGGGGTTCACTACCGTCCGTCCGCTCCACAGCAACGCGGAGACCTAATTCATGGACCGCGGAATGGTTGCATTTCTGTCAGCAAATGCGTCAAGTCCTGGGTCCCTACGGTGCTCTCCTGCGTTTGCGTGAGTTTGTGCGTGTGTGTGCTGCGTGTGCTGTGTGTGGGAGCCAGCGTGCTCGGACGAGCACGGATGTGGCAGCAGCTTGTTGGCGACCCCGTTGTCTTGGAATGTAAGGGAGGATGAACGGGGACCTTGAACCTTCCCTTTTCTCCTCCTGGGGTGGGCCCGGGAAGCAAAGGACCCGGGGGACAGTTCGACGAGGTTCCGTCTGGCTCACACCTGGACGAAAAGAGAGCTTCCGTAGGGAGAAGAACGGCCAGGGAGACAATGCCCAGAGATATTCTGAAGGGGGTGGCTTCAGGTGGGAAGGACATTGAAACATACGGTCATGGTGACCGGGGAAGGAGAAGAGAGAGAACCAACCCCCAATACTATCTCTCTATGGAATTGAGGGAAGGAGGGACGCCCCCTTGCCGCCTTTGTCCTGCAGCTTTGCCTCCGGGTAGTCAGAGTAGAGGAGGGACGGGCCCTCCTTAGAACCAACCCTCTTGCCGCTAAGGAAAGAAAGTGAAATGGGGAGAGGGCGCTAGCATATGGTCACCGTCGGGAAACTCCCAGTGTTCTCGTGGATCGGGCCAGGGGCGGTGCGTGAATGGGCCGTAGCATGCGCAGGGCGTGACCGGGAGACACTGCCCACCTCTGGATGGAAGATCATGCCACCAAGCGGCCTCCCGTCAGCGGGTTTCCCTGCCAGAGCGGGGTCAAGGCTTTTGACGGGGCAGCCAGCTTGCGGGGCATGCCGAGGGTGAGAGCAGAGGCCGAACCGCTCCCTGAGTATGTCACCAGCCAACTCCAAAGGGCCAGAGAGCCCAGCAAGGGAGGAAAACAAAGGGTTGGGGGCCTGACCTGGAGACGCAAGGACGAGGCAGCTAAGGGACCGGAGTCCGGGGTCCCGTGGGGGCCTGGAACCACAATGGATGGCAATGAACGGAGGGTTGTAATAGGCAGGACGCTGGATACCCCCGCAGTCAACGCGGGTGCTGTCAGACGGCTGAGCAAACCCCGCCTCCACCGCCACAGACACCCATCCAGGAAGGAAAGGCCTGAAGTAAGGCAAGAGCCTCCGTGCCACCTGGAAAGTACGGTGGCCCGAGGGGACAGCTGGAAACCACCCGTGGCGCCTTTTAGCCTCACAGCCGAGGGAGGGCCCCTCGGCCCAGACGAAGAACAGGCCGTTTAGGCAAGGGTTTGAATGATGCCCGGAGAGCCCCCCGTTTGCTTTCCGCGCTGTGCTGTAGTCCCCAGCTGGGAAGAAGGAAGGCTAATCCAGGGGGACCACAGGGAAGAAAAAGGAGCAGGGAAGGGCAAGCCCTCGGCCCCCTCGGCCGTGCACGGAGATGCGGTGCCTGCATAGACAGGCGGGTGAAAATGTAAGTGTGTACCTCTGTGGGTGAGTACGCACGTAAGCAAGGGCGAATGTAGTTGAAGGTGTGCAGTGTCGGATCCCGCTGTCAAACACGGCGACCTCGGAAGCCGAGCTGGGATGCCGGCCCCTGCAGGCCCAATCCGTGCATTTCTCTCTCCCTGTATTTTCTCCAAGCAAGAGTTGGATTTGCCCTTAGTTCTTCCAACCGGGAGAAGCTCCACAGGAGAGGACATGTTCATCAGGACCTCGGTTTTTCTTGCGCAGCCAAGGGCTCTTCTCTCTGTGTCTCTCTGTCCGTCTGTCTTTTGTTTTCCCCTCGGGAGACTTGGGGGTTCCTATACCGCCCGGAACATGTTGGTGTGGAGCAAAGCGTGCCAAATTCAGTTCCGAGGGCCAACTCGAAGAGCCCGTCGGATTCCTGGGAGTGCTAATTGCCGGGACTAGTTGCGGTCTTACAGTTGTCCAACACGGGGCGAGGCTGTGCCTTCCCGAGCACAGTCTAGGCGCCTAGGATTACTTTTCAGAAGGGAAGAGGACGGGAAAGGCGGGAAAGGAAACATTTGGGGAATGGCAGAAAGCAGCCGTCCCGAGGTACGGCGTGCAATCGGTGTGATTCTTAACATTCCCTCCAGAGGAATCTAAGGCTATCAGAGTTTTGCACGCGAATCTTCTCTAGGTACGCGCCCTTACCCCTAGGTTTGGTCGGTAATTTGGCCTCCAAGATCCCATGCCCCGTCCCCGCCCGCCGAACATTCCGCAGGCAGCAAAGGTAGGTTGAGAAGCAGAGGGAAAGTGGCCTCCATACACTGCCCACAAGCCACGGCAGCCTCCCCAGCGTACGAACACAAAAGGGCCCCTGAAAGATTGAGGATGACCAAGGACGTGCCCCTGGTGTGGCACTGCAGACTGGCCTACCCATGCTGGTGGGCGGAACAACCCCGACCCCATCCAGCGGCTAAGCGTCTGCCGGAGTGGGTACACGCACTCTTCCCGAGAGGCCCAGTGGCCCTCCCGGAGGCCCACGTGGGAAAGCCGACCCCAGAAGGCCGGCGCAGGGAACCAACGGGCGCCTGGCTTCCTCTGAGGAAGGGAGGTGGAGGCCTGCAGGGCATCGCGACTCCCCGGCTTGCCCCGTGTCCACAGGATAGGCCAACAATTTCAGGCCCCCTGTTGGACCTGGCTGCCTGGGACCCCATGCTCTCTGACGCCTGTCTCTCCCTCCTCCCCCCAGTGCTCTCCCCAGACAGACAGCCAGCCAGAAGGAGGGACTTGACTCCCGGTTGACCAGCCAACGCAGCCTGGCCCTGGGCCACCCTCTAGTCCTGGACGACAGTCAGGATTTCCAAAGTAGCTGGCAGAATTCCGCGTAGGCTGTCTTCGCTCAGCGAAAACCCGCAGCCGGCAAAGAATCACCGAGCGAGGTGGAAGGGACAAAACACAGCCGCCCATGCGGGCTTCCCCGAAGGTGGCCTCCGTGGTGCGGAACCCAGCGTGTTCACCCGAGATGGGAGCAGGCTGGCAGTTTTTCGATTCCTCCTTTGGCCCAAGAGACTAATGGAGGCAACTCCAGGCAGGGTGGGGGCGGGGAAAGGGGTGACCGGCACGTCTGGAGCCACACTGCCATCAAGCGGAAACCGTTTCTGAAAAGTTCAGGCAGCGGCGACTTGCCATCGGGAAGGCTTGGGGGTCAGCGAGGAGCTGCCTGGCGCACCGGTCTCGGCCTAAGCCAGGGCTGCCCCAAGGGCTGGTCCGCTCGGAGGCCCAGAGGGGAATGACGCCTGCCCGTGGGAGCCGGCGGCGAGACAGCAACCACAGGGGAACCCTCCCCCGCCACACCCCCACCCCCACCCCCACCCCCACCCCCGCCCCACCCCCACCCGGGCCAGAGCTGACCGCCCAATCGGCCCGGGTTGGCGGGCCTTGTCCGTCAGCCATCTTGGGGCGGGCCCGGCAGAAGCAAGTCACCGCTGTCTGCGGGGCCTGCCTAGGGCTTTTTCACGGGGCTCCCTTGTGCAGGAGCACCAGGGTGGGCTGTCCGGAGCCACGCGGGGCTCGGGCTTCCTCTGTCCTCGCTGGCCATAAAGGAGCACAGTGGCGGCCCTGGAGGCTAGGCCCTTTTACGCGCGTCAGCCCCAGGCCAGTTGGCATGGCAGCCATCAGAGTCGGCTTCTGGTTCTGAGTCAGCTCCTCAACTGTGGAG